>NW_004524635.1:1447963-1449016 GCF_000260255.1 Octodon degus
TTGTAAGAATTTCAGAACTTTTATGATTAAGAATTGTTTTAGCTACAATAACGAAGCATCTATACCTTTAAAAAATATTTACTAAATCAAAGAGCATATTCTACATGTTCTGCACAAGACAAAGGCAACATTTTACTAAAAATATTGAATAGCCCCCTCCCAGTCTGTTTTCAGGCCCTCCCTGGCAGGCTGCGCCTCAGAGTGCAGGCATTAAATTAACTGTAAGGCTTTTTGTCTGAAACATTAAAGACATGTGCTTCTATAACAACGCAGTTTCAAGATGGAGGTTTCCCACAACAGCACAAAAGAAACTTACAGAAGACATTAAATAATCACCGTAAGACTTGGTAATAATCGAAAAGAACAATCGATGTTTAAGCAAACCTGATGCAAACTGATACGAGTAGGAGAGGTGTAAACATAGAGTGAGCAAGCAAGTAGCCACACGGGCCCTACCACGCTGGAGGACTGAAGGAGTAAACCATAGGTCTAGAGTGCTCGCAGGTCCTGCACGTCTGGTTCTGTGATACTAAAAATGTACGAGTACTGTGCTGGGTATTTTGGCACCTAATCTTTCAAAATTTCTTATGTATCATTAAGATTCTGGCATGGGAATAGCCTTAAAGCCATAACTCAATACTGCATGATTTCAGGGAAGTCAATTGGTACAAATGATAAGCACATTTTAAATGCTGAACAGTAAGAATCTTGTAACTGTCCCAATACATCAATCATAACCCCAACACAGAGGTTGCCAACTGTCACATTTGTACGTAGCCTGTATAACTGCTTTTCAACGCTCCTACGGAAGCTTCATTAGACTTATTCACCAAGCCAAGGTATGGGCTAGTATGCACGCCATCAGGTCCTGCCTCAAGCTCCAGGTCCGAGGCAGTAGCATCAGGCACCCCAGTTTTATTGCATGCAACAGTTGTTCCTGTGACCACTGGAGTCTTTAAAGTGCAGCCACATTTTAGGACGATACTTCTCCAGATATAAAAGTTGCTTGCTGTTAAAAGCTCCGCGACGCTTTTGTTGGATGAACTGCACCGC
>NW_004524635.1:1449554-1476780 GCF_000260255.1 Octodon degus
TGGCGTGGGGAGTACTGGGAAATGCAATGAACCTCCTAACAAGAAGCAGCGATCCTTCGATCCAGTAATACTGAGGCAATAGGAAGTGCACTAAGGTTTACCCCATCCAGGTCAGAACTCCTGTAAAATGCTCTACGCTTAATTCACCACTTCTGTGTCCAGGTGAGCCACTCTTCCGGGGCTTCTTGGTGGAGCAGTTAGGGATCTCTACAGTTCACTCGTCTGCATAGAGGTCGTGCTGTGCCTGGCAGTAATCTCCACTGCCCTTCAGAAACTCCATAAATGTGTGACCAAGAACACCACAAAACTGAGGAATATGTTTACTCATTGAAGATTGTGGCCTAATCATACAGCCGGTCTCGAGCCGGCGACAGTGCGGGCAGCGGTGGCGGCAGGGCAGGGAGCAGCGGCGGTCGAGGCGGGGCGGCGGGGACGGTGCGGGCTGTGGCGGGGGCACCAGACGACCATGCACTGAGCAGCTTGGCAGAGCGCTTGGCGGAGCCGGCCTGCAGCCCGAGCAGCCAATACGCGTGCCCAGGCCCTGACTGACTTCTTGATGATTACTGCTGGCCTACTGAAAGCAGTAGTTAGTGCTTAAACTTTCTCTCTCTCTCTCTCTCTCTCTCTCTCTCTCTCTCTCTCTCTCTCTGACCATTTTTTCCTTGGCTATATCTGGTAACTTGAACAACTAATTTGAAGAAAACAATATGCAATACAAAAAGCATTACTGAGCTCCAAAAGGAAAAAAAATCTTATTATGTTTCAATGTTCTCACAGTTCATTAGCTTTTGAGCAGACCTCAACTATGTCTAAGCAGCAAAACCACGATTATTACAAAGGGCTGACTTAAAGGCCAATGAGTTAGCTCAGCAGACTAACCACCTGCTTAGGCAAGCAGAGGGACCAGGGTTCGATCCTTGACACCACATGACATGCTGGCCCTGCCCCTGGGTGCACTGAGCTGGCTACTGAGACCAAGCATGGCAGCACACAATTTGTAATCCCAGTGCTGGAGAGACTGAAGACAGGAGGATCACCATGATTCCAAGCTGCATGATGAGACCCTGTACCAAACACAAAGGACTGGCTTAGGAACAGACATATGAAGTGATCTGGCCAAAAAGACACAAATAACTCATCTGTTCAGTACTTCCTAGAAAGCTCTGTTTTGCCTACTTAAGAGTCTAGATTAAGAGTATTATCTTTCTTTAACTCATGAATTTTAAGTAAGAGTGCTACTGTTGCTATCCTGTGATGCTGTGAGATGAAGGCAGCACTTTGGAAGGCAGCATGGAGGAATGTTTATTTGTAATACTGATACACTGAATCAATCAAAAATGATTCCGTTCTACCTTATCACTCTCAGTTAAGCAAGCTAATGACATACCTTTTAGAAATGGCAACTTTGAATGACATTTTTGGTTACTTGCACAGATCACATGAAATATAGATAGTATAAGGCAGGCTATGGAACTACTTCCCCCCTTCACCTAAACCTCAACCTGAACCAGAACCTGAACAACACCCCAGGACCAACCCACTTGACCTTTGTTCTAAGGCCCTCTACATAGGAGCATAGAGAAGAACAGCAAAGATTCCCAGAAGTTCCTAAAATCCTAGGCTTAGGCACATTCTGATAGACTTCAGAAACTTCATCACATGGAATTTACTAAAGGTTCATATACTCCTTGCTTCTTATACAGACAGACAATCTCATATAAGCCAGGCAGTGATGGGAAAGGACTGGGACAGTTGTGTCAATCACATTTCAGTCATGTTCTGAAAGGACTTGTGGGAGGCGCAATAAACCTGGCACACACAATTCAAATTTCTGAGTCAAACTTTTCCACTTTCTCATACCACCTCTCTTTTCACTGCTGGCACGAGCATGCTTGCTGAGCATCCCTTTCCTTTTATGGTTCATGGAACTTAGCTGCTCTTCCTTACTGTTGCATCTAACATCCACTTCTTTATTCACTACACGTAAGAACCTGGAAACCTGTCCAGAACCCTATCACCCATGGAAATAGATATCTTAAGTGATAGACTGACTTATCCAGTGCTAGACACAGCTCTGACATTAAATAAACCCATTTTTCATTGCCAAAGCTTGTGACCCCCAAATAAAGTCACTAGATTTAATTATTTAAATTCAAATGAAATGTAGGCTCCGTGAGTGAAAAATTGGGAAGGAAATAAGAAATTTTCAACAAATACAAACTACAGATGAAAATTAGTCCTATTTATAATTTGATTTTTTTTTCTTTCTAGATTTGGAGAAAGAATGGAAAGCACTTTGTATTTCTGAGTTCTGTGAAAATAGTGTTGGCTCATAAACTTTTCATTATAAAATTTGTTTCAAATGACTTTTCCCTGTATAAAATTGTTATAAGAACATATGTTACCTCTAAAAATCTCTAGTTCCAAAATGTTTCCCATTGAAATACTCTCAGGAATATGGTAAATGTTATCTGATTTGGAGAGTGAATCAAAATGACAGTCTTAAAGAAAAAAAAACCCCTAACTGAAATGTTTATGTGCACTAGGGTTTAAGGAATCAATAATAAACTTTTGTATATGATCTAATGGGAAAACGTGAAAAACATACAGAAAAAAATGTACCTTAAATGATACAGGCAAGTTTTATATGTTATTTGGACAGATTCTTGGAAAATCAGAAATTTATACTTGAAACCACAGTTTTATAAGAAAATAAAATTTGTTTTACCTTCTTCCATTCATTAAAAACAATTCACTATTTCCAAAAAAAAATTCCAAGCTTAACAATAATTGTCCCTATAAATAAATTTATTACTTTCAATGTGCTAAGTTGAGTCACTTTGCATAACCTCTCATTTTTACAGAATGTGGTACTCTGAGTTTACAATAATTGCTCAGTTGTTACAGAAAATGTCAATGAGTTCTGAGAGTGATTTCATAAAAAAGTGGGATGTTTCTGGAACAGCTTTCTGAGGAGCACCGGGAGGACACAGCATCCACGGGCTGGAAATCTGAGTAGGACACATGGGAGAGAAAATCATTGTCCAGTGTTGTTATACATATACTTATTTATTACTAACTATGCTGCCTCAGGAAGTTCTAGAGAACTCATACCTATGAATCAATACAGTTGAGAATTTTAAAAATTTTGATTTGGGGCAGGGGAGATAGCTCAGTGCCTTAAGCACCTGCCTGGCAAGTACAAGGTCCCGAGTTTGATCCCCAATACAAAAAAAATTGATTTGTGTCTTGCTTTTGTCTTTAGGACAAAGTCTGTTAGTTGTTTGCTACCCCAGCTCTTCAGAACAATCTAATACCTACAAACAGAAAAAGTTATTTAAGTGTCATGAAACAAGCATAAATACAAACTGATACAGATGCAGAATGATGATACATCACTTTAGAGTCAGTCAATTAAGCTCTCATCAAATACTTAACACTGACCTGTAGCTCTCTATCCTTCTGCATCACATCACATAACTGAATTAGGATATAAATACTTTTCATGTTTCTCAATATTGCAACAACAAGAAAAAACTGTGAGATCAGGTAAAGAGTCAGGTGAGTGCTTATTTTTGGTTTCACAAACACTTACATGGGATATAACACAATGCTATGACCTGCAAATAAAAATTATCAAGTCCGCATCCTGACCAAGAGTTGACAAACATTTTGTATAAGGATCCAGAAGGGAAACATTTTCCTTTTTTTTTTTTTTTTTTTAGAACCAGGGACTGAACTCAGACCCTTGCGCTTGTAATGGAAGCGCTTATTCTACTGAGCCATCTCCTGGGCCCCAACATTTTCTTTTTGTGTACAGGCTCTTTCTCAACTCAACTCTGACATTACAATGAAAACAATGCCTATGGAAAATTAAGTGAAATTTAATCTATTTCCATAATCTTTACTTATAGAAATTTTAATATCAACTTTAACATAATGTTCACAGATCCTGAAATATTTTTATTTTTTGTTGTAAAAATTTGTGAAAAACTTTCTTAATTCATAGTTCCACAAAAAATATAGCAGCCAGGTTTGTCCCACTGGACCACAACTCTAAAGCCTAATGAATCCTAAATATCTCCGAATTATGACAGCTAAAAAAAATTCAACTTCTCCTTTGTAGTCCTTGAGTTAACTGTGTCACTTCTAACTTTTGCAGTATGAAAGATCATTAAGGATATACAAGAAACTTATTGAAAGCACTTTGTTTTCTTCTGTAGTTTCATAGTTGAAGGGCTTACATGTGCATCTCCAGTCTATTTTAAATTAATGTTTATATATTTTTGTATGATGAGTGATGGGGTCCAGTTATATTTTTCTGTATATGGATATCCAGTTTTCCTAAAACATTTATTAAAAAGACTGACTTTCTCCCAAGTATGTTTTTTATTCTTTCATCAAAAACATCAGGGGCTATAATTGACTTCTGATTGATTTATTTTTCAGCTCTATATTATGTCACGTTACTCAATATCTGTTTTGCCATTAATATGCTGGTTTAGTTACTATCACTTTACAGTATAGATGGGAGTAAGTTTTAGTGATTCCTTTAGTTTTGCTCATTTTGCTTAGCATTGCTATAAACACTCCTACCCTTTCATAGGATCTGTAAGATATTTTTTCTATTTTGATTTTTTTCTAGTCATTAGTAAAAGAACAGACAAGAAATAGTTCAACAAACATATAGGAACAAATATATTTTACAAAAGATTTAAAATGCACATGAAGCAAAAACAAAGATGCACAAAAAAGAAAACAAGGCAGTAAAGAGAGAACCTGCAGACTGGGACAAAATATTTGCAAACTATTCTTCTAATTAAAATATGTATGTATCCCAACACATCAATATCACATAAAACAAAAAACAATTTTAAATAGGGAAAATGATCTAAATAAACATATCTCAAAGACAAATGATCATCATGTATGTGAATTAAAAATGTCAGTAACACTCATGATCAGGGAAACGCAAATCAAATTTTAAAATGTGGTATATCAGCTAGAATGATTAACATAAGAAAAACTAAGAAAAGTTCACAGACTTGTCACAGAGAATGGCACTTAATACATTGCTAAAACTATAACAGGCACACTCTACACTGTATACCTGAACAAAATTTTGATCGCAAGTTGTAAATATTGGACTGATAAAAATAAAAGTTAGGAGAGACTGTTTTCACCTTACATTGTGAAATATCTAACCACTCCCTTTAAGTCTCTAATTCTAATAAACGTAAGTGTTAAAAGATTTACATTGGTCAGTTAGCTATCAGTGTGGGAAAAGTACTCCACAGTTAGTACCTTCAAACACCAGTGATATATATGGACACCAGTGTTATGGGTTGGCTGTTGTATTCTTTGCATATAACTGTGTAGATAGACAAGTAGATAGATAAATGTCTGGACTTGGCTGCTACAGTTGGATTGGAGAGGGTAAATAGATATGGGTTACAAGAATGCACAGCAATTTGAGTCAAGAAATAATCTACCATATTTTTACATATATACATATATATGTTAATATGTATATATATATGTACATATAGTTAGTAATAAACCTAATAACATTTTATAGTCACAAAAAAACTTTAAGACCAGCACATATTAGCAGCATTTAAAAGAATATATGTTATCATAAAATTGAGAATATGCTACTGAGAATCTCAAATATGTTAGAGAACCCTTTCAAGAGACAGCACACAAGATTTAGTGGAAGAAGGCTATAGTAATGTATGGTATGAAATGTAGAGACAAAGGCAACAGGAATGTCTTGGGCATAGTCACAGTCTGAATCATGCTCAAGACAGAGCTCCCAGAACTTATCACAGTTAACTTAGACATGTGTCAAAAACAAAGAGCCTTCATTTTGGGGACTGTTATACTCTCTAACACACTGAGAAATTTTTCAAAAATATCTGAGAAATAAATTGGGTTCTGAGTTTCAATGCTAGAAATGACAGTGAAAACAAGGTCTGTGTCTTTATGTTGCTAATGAATGATGGCAAGTTGTCTCTGTCCATCTTGATGGTCGACTGAGCCAGTCCAGAAACCACTTAATGATATTAATAATAGCCTATCTCTACAAATATAAGATGCCCTACTGATGTATTTACCGCTCAGCAACTATAAGTCACCACCAATTTTAAAATGCATGCTGGACTCAGAGATAAGATGTAAGAACTATGCTCCGTACAACTTATGTAATTTGTTATTAGTAATAACAATACTGTGAGTGCAGTAATAAGCATAAAACATCATAATCATTTTCATGCTTTCCTATAATGTTTAACAGATTACAAGGTACTTTTCAGTATTATTCCTAATACAGGATTGAGGCAACTGTTGCTAGAGATAACTGTTCAAGGTCAGAAGGCTAGTGTATACCAAGCCAAGAGTCTATCACTGTTCTTTTTAATTCCAAAAGCAGCCTATAATCACTAAGTGATTGGTGGTCACTCTATGGTTGGTTATTTTTGTTTATTTTTGAAGAAAAACACATTTAAAGAACAGTTAACCAATGCATTTTAAAATCACATAATAGTCTTGGGGACTACTGACTCAATTCAGTGTAAAAAATATGTTTTCATTCCACAATCTAAAAGCTTATAATCTGCTAAAAATTCATCACAAAATATGATTACACAAATTCAGCCATTTCTTAGTTCCTAATTGCTGCCATCCTAACAATTCCTCATAGTTAAATCTATGTCCAATTCCAAGGTATGAGTCTTCTAGACATAATTATCACTCAAGAAAAACTCAAATAAGAACATTTATTCATCATTATGTGCTAAATTTCTCTATAACTAAGGGAATAAGAATCACAGTAGCTTACAAGAACAGAGATCTACATTTTGTCCCACATCATGTAATTTGTGGGCCAGTGAGAACTCTGTATCACTTTTCTCTGACTCCATGACCTAACTAACAGAGATAACATGACTTGACACATTTCCCAGATGCTGTGGTTGTGGGCAAAGTGAACCCTCTGGAATTATATGCCAGCCATAAATGCCTGACCTGGATCTGTCCCTCAGTGCTTCACCATGCTACCGGCCAGAAGCAACTCCAGGGCTTCCCTGTATCAGAGGTGTTAGAAATTGCCTGGCACACTGCATCTGAAGAGGGACTAGCATTGCTGATTACTCACAATTATATTCAGAAAAGCAAGCTGTTGGGAGCCTCTGTCTCTAGGACTTCAGATAACTTTTTTCCTACATTTTGGGTAGGAGAACCATGCTAGAAAGGGAATAAAACTAATACAATTATTTTTTTGATATTAACATTATATTATTTGAGAAAAATGTAAGAAAAATCTAAGTGAATTGAATAATGTCTCTCACTGAATTTGTATTTTAGTGACAACAGAAAGTAAACACACATTTGAAAGTAGTACAGGAGCCAGGGAGCTGGCTCAGTGGAATAAGCGCTTCCTTGGCAAGCGCAAGGGTCTGAGTTCAATCCTCAGTTCTGCAAGAGAGAGAGAGAGAGAGAGAGAGAGAGAGAGAGAGAGAGAGAGAGAGAGAGAAATACATATGTAAAGAGCAGATTCTTTACATGAAAGTAGCATCAGTCAGGCATTAAGTCTGTGGTATGATTAAAGACATCGATATGGGGAAGATATAGCTTTGTTAATCCTTATAAAAACAAAACAAAATCAGCCTACAAAAAATTAAAGCTAAAACAGAATAGGGTTCCTTAGGCAAATAGGGTTACTTTCAATTTTGCACTGAAGGTACGGTGCTGTTTTATATCAATAAAACCAAAACCAAAAACCACATGATCATCTCAATAGATGCAGAAAAGGCTTTTCACAAAGTCCAACACTCATTCATGATCAAAGCCCTACATAAAAGTTGGTATAGATGGCCTATACCTCAACCTGATAAAAACCATCTATAAAAGCACAACCAAGAGCATACTTTTAAGTGGAGAAAAACAAAAAGCTTTTACTCTCAAAAAAGGTACAAGACCAGCTGGCCTCTACCACAACTTCCATTCAATATAGTATTGAATCATCACCAGGAGAGGAATTTAAAAAAGATAAACGAAAGGAATAAGAATAGATAAGCAAGCAGTTAAACTATCATTATTTTCAGATGGCATGATACTCTACTTGGAAGACCCAAAAACATCTAGCAAGAAGCTCCCTGAATTAATAAACAAATTCAGTAGCATAGCAGCATACAAAGTCAACACCAAAAAGTCAATAGCATTCATCTACACAGATGACAAACTCACTGAAATAGAAATTGCAAACATGACACCTTTCACAATAGAATCCAAAAAAGTAAAATAATAAGGAATTAATCTAACAAAGGAAGTAAAAGATCTATATGATGAAAATTACAGTACTCTAAAAACAGAGAGCAAATTGGTTAAGCAATGGCTATGACTCATTCAAATGGCTGACACTGACAAAAATCTACAAACTGTGGTACAGGGTTTCAGGCTAAATCCTAAGGGGATTTGAATGACCTTGTCAGATACAAAAGTTACATTTCTTTTTATATAGTTCTTGATTTATCTTGGTCTAAGCATCCAGAACAAAAGTATAATAACAAGGTATGAAAAGTAAAGCAATATTAATATGCTGAATTGTAAAGGGCTTAAGTCAACAACTTCTGACATTGCCAGTCCTACGGATAACCCACTACCATTATGGACTCCTGGGCTATATTGGATTATTTTGCTGAATTCATGCATCTACTATATTTAAATGGCAATGGAATACCCATCTCTGACAAAACTAAACAAAAAAACGGATACAAATGAAGGGCCATTTTGTATCTGTATATACAAAATAGGATAGATATACAGCTACTTTCTTTTGATTCAATGAGAAGAAAGATTTATACTAATAGTGTTTGGACAGGATATCATGTCAGCATCTTGTACTATGAATAACCACTAAGAAGATAACATTATGCTAAGTATTAATTATTGAAACTGTCCTACTAATCAGTTTTGAAACTGTCTCATTGCTGTTTCTCAATAAGATTAAAAAAATAAAAATAAAGATTTACCACATTTATCACACTAAAATTTCAGCGATTTCTTTATGGGAAACTTTCAAAAACATTTTGTCTTTAGGGAATATTTATGCACAAATGTATTTGGGATTTAATTACACACAAGTTGAACAGCACTGTTTCATCTTGAACACTCCCACCAGACAGTACTCTCCAGGGTTCGGCCATATTCTGGCCAATTTAAATATCGTGCCCATATGTATTTGAATACTAACTTTTGGAATGTAGTTGGAACATTACTATAACAATCCATTCAACAAAATTTGAAAAACTATTCTTTTGTGCATGAATACCATGCTGAGTATGCCAAGATAACATATGTAGTCCTTGGATTTGAAAGCGTTTACTGTCAAAAAGAAATCAAGAAATGAATAAAAGGCTGAGACTAGGTTTTTCTCAGGAAAACCTGGAGGCATAACAGACCAATGATTAACCTCTAGTGATATCTAGCTTCACTGATAAACTTAAGATCAACTGATAAATTTCAAGATTTAACAGTGTAAGAGTTAGAGTAGTTAAATGGTAACAGATTTTGTACATATAAAAGTAGAAAAGCACAATCACAAGCAAGATTTCAAGGGTTTTTTCAGCAAAGACACCAACTATTCAAATACTATTCTGAAGTTTGTTTTTTTGTTGTTGTTGTTCTGTTTTTATTAAACTAGGTTCCATGAGCATCTCCACAAACCAGTAATCTAACGTGTGTTTTAGTGCTTCATAGTAGCATCAACACATTATTTATGGGCTTATAATCTAGTAATGAACACTATTATGGGATTAAATCTATAGACCATACACTAGCTATGATATTATAATCTACTACAGGACAGCAAGAACACTTTGAAGATCACCCTGGTACAAACACTGTGGAAATCAGTGTGGAGATTTCTCACAACAGTAAGATTAGAAGTCACATTCACTGCAGCTATTCCCTTTCTGAATGTTTCTCAAGGATTGAAAACATTTTGGAAACAATCCAAATGCTCATCAATCAAGGAATGGACAAAAGTATAGTATTTTTATACAGTGAAGTACTACTGATTTATAAAGAAAGGTAAACTAGAATTTAATAGGTCAATGAATGTAAATTGAGACCATACTCAAACATAAAATAAATCAGATGCATATCTGTAAACATCATATTGTCTCCCTAGTGTAAAAATTGAAAGAATAAAGAAGATCTAAGATGTACAATAGATATGGTGAAATGGGAATTAATGTTCAAAAAGAAAGAAAAACTGGGGCTTAGGTGCTGGGACAACCAATTAAGAACTTACGAAGATTCTGTAAGGCCCGAGGGATCATGGTGAATCTGGCCCACACCCACCACCTGCACAAAAGTTTTTGTGAGCATTGACCCATGGTCCACACTAGTAATGAGAGTCTTGGTGAGCTTACCCTGCTCCCCACAGTGCCAGGAACCTTACATATCATATCCCACCATTCTCCAACCACTGCTGAGTCAAGGTGACTACTGGGAGCTACAACACTGTCTAAATGCAGAAGCAAATGACAATCTCAATCCTTCAGTCCACCCAGAACAAGCCCAAGAGACAAGAACATAGAAAAAATTGGAGGCACACACAAGAAATTTCTGAGTTTAATATATGTTCTGCTGAAGCAACAACACACATGAAATTTCTGAAATGGCAGGAATTGAAGTAAAAATTATAACTCCATCAAGCTATAGAACTACAATCAGAAATGATGTCTCAGACAGAGATTAAAAAAACAGAGGACAGGCCAAATAGCTCAGTGGATTAAAGCACCTGCCAGCAGATGCAGGGGTCGAGGATTTGATCTCTAGGCCTGCTATGCAGGCCCCACCCCCAGAGCATACTCACAGCAATTGAGACTGGTCATGGTGGCACATGTCTGTAATCTCAGCTCTTGGGAGGCTGTAAACAGGTGGGTCACTATGAGTCCGATCTCGTGGTGAGACCCTAAACATCCTGCAGACCCTTCCCTAAAACACACATACACACAAAACAAGAAATTAAAAACAAATAGAGGACAATAAAATAATAATGGAAACACTAAAAGAACAATACAAGAAAGTATTCGGATGCACAAAACAGATTCAAACATCTATACAGGAAATTAAGAATTCCGCTAAAACCCGGCAAAACCTCTTGAATGAAACTGAAGATAGATTTTTCAGAACTTGAAGACAGCAAAGAAGCTAATGAATGTGAAAGAAATGATCTCTTAAAACAAGGAATCAGAAAATAATAATTCAGAAGCTATAAGATGACACAAAGACAAATAATAGTGCAACAGCCTGAGTTCAATCCCCAGTTCTGCCAAAAAAAAAAAAAAAAAAAAAGAAGAAGAAGAAGAATAGGTGTCAATGAAATAAGAGTCAATACAAATGACATCAAAAGACAATTTGCAGAAGAACTAGCAGAAACTCACCAGCATAAGAAAAGAAACTGAAATGCAGTTGGTGATGCATATAGACCTCCAAATAGCCATAAGAAAAATAAATGTACACTTAAGACATATAGTTATCAAGATTCCAGAAATTCAGCAAAGGAATAGAATATTAAAAGCTGTTAGAAGATACAGATAAACTACAATGGAAAGTCCAACAGAATCACAGCAGATTTCTCAATACAACCCATCAAATAAAGAAGAGCTTGGAGTGAAGTTTTTCAGGTCCTGAAAGAAAATAACTTCCAATGCAGACTTATGAACTATGTAAAATTATCTATCAAATTAAATCATGAGATAAGATCCCTCCATGACAAAGAACAACTGAAGAAATTCCCGAACTCTAAACCAACCCTACAAAGATTACTGACAGATATTCTAGAAAGAGACAGAAATAACTACAGCTTCGTGAACAAAACCAGAAAAGAACCACCAAACAGAGCAAGTAATTAAGGCGGGGGGAGTATAGAACCCATAGCAGGAAAATAACATGACAAAGATAAGCCAATATATATCTGTTATAATCATCAATGCATATGGCCTTAATTCACTAATCAAAAGAAACAGACTGGCAGAGTGGATTAAGAAATAAAATCCAAAAATATGCTGTATATAAAAAACACATGTAACACAGAACAAAATTTACAGACTGAAAGTCAAAGGATGGACAACGACTCTCCATGCCACAAGAAACCAGAAAAAAACAGCAACAGCTCTTCTGGTGGCTGATAATATCAAGTTCAAACCAAAAATGATTCAAAGATATAAAGAAGGTCACTACATACTAGTCAGGGAAGAACAACAAGAGGAAGGGAGAACAATTATAAATATATATGAACCCAATGTGCACCAACTTACATAAGACAAATTTTAACAGACCTGAGAAATCAAATGAGCAATAATACAATTGTAATGGAAGACTTTAACATGCCACTGCCACAAAAAGATAAACCAGGCAAAAAATCAGCAAAGAAATAACAGAACTAAACAAAATTTGGGAAGAAATGGACTTAGTGTACCTTTGTAAGTGTTTCACATTCTTCACAGCTGCACATGGGATGTTATCCAAAATAGACCATATACTAGCACACATAGCATGCTTAAGTAAATACAAAGAAACTGAAAATATCCCATGCATACTATCAGACCACAATACAATGAAACTGGAAATTATTGTTTAAAGATACCACAAAAAATCCCATGAACACATGGAATTTAAATAACAACCTTCTAAACAACCAGGGAGTCATGAATTAATTTAAAAAATAAATTTTTTATATATATAGTTATACTTCTAATATCCATCGGTTCTTTGAAAATAAAGGTCTGTGCTTAACTTATTTGATCTGTTTCTACCTATAGCTTGTAATCTGAGCCATCACTTTGAAGATTGCAATATGCAATGTATTAGCCACTGTTACTCTCCTTTTATCTTGTTTTTTAAAGTTTGGATCACCGTTTTTCTTCTTTCTCTTTCTCTTTAAAATGAAAATGTCTAAAACTATACTTTTTTTTTTCGGTACTAGGGATTGAACTCGGGACCCTGTGCTTGCCCGCAGGTGCTTATTCTACTGAGCTATCCCCTTGGCCCAATATACATCATTTTAGGGCTAGAGCCAGTCTTTTTTCTTTCCAAACAGTGTATCACTATGTAGCTGTGGGTGGCCTTGGAATCTGAAGTCTCTACATCGCCCAGGTTGGCCTCCAACTTGCAACAATCTTCCTGTCTCAGCCTCCTGAGTGCTGGGGATTACAGGTATGTACCACGAAATTCTGCCAAGCTACCTTCTCTTTCAGATAAAAAGGAGAGATAACTGGTTATGATTAAGTATATAATACTTTCTCATTAATATAAGTCAGGTAGGATTCCTCTCTGCTCTGAAGTCCAAGATGATAAAATAGTGATTACTCGCTGGAACAATGTATCTACAGTTTGGCACCTCTCTCATTTAATATGCACTCTTAGGCTACTAGAAGAAAAAGGAGCCAAAGAAGATGGAAAATAAATTCTGGCCTGAATACTATTGCTTATGTGAATTTGCCTCCACCTTGAGTCAAGCTGATACAGCTGCTTGCATTGAAGTGATTAGCAAGCGTGGAAAAGAATATCACACTCACTTTTGTCAAGTAAAAGTTCTTTGGATCCACCATGAATAGTCATGGTGAAACGTTTTAATACTAATTTTAAAATTGGATTTCTAGGGCTAGTGTTTATACTGTATAACGGGTCTGAGGATGTAAATTTGTACACAACATGCTGTTTTCCTGTTGAAAAACTTGTAAGTGAAACAAAAGGTATTTAATTGTGATACAGTAACTGTATCACCTTTTGAGAGCAAAAGTGGTGCAAAAGTAAAATACTAGCAGCTTTGTTTGCATCTACATTTGATTTGCTGTCAAACAGCATTTAAACTGATGCAGGAAGATTATTTTGGTAAGGCCATTTCTAGACAGAATTGAAAACAATATCATTATGGTTTTCCCATTAATGTCATATAAACAGTATTGTCCTAGATATTTGTGGAGCACTGCTGAAAAATCTCTTGTCTTTGAAATTTCAATGCCAAATATTTCCTGTAGAATATCTGGTTCTTGTTTAAAATAGCTTAAAGTAAAGGTTTTCTACAGGTGGTGATTAACTTTTACTGGAAACTAGGGTTTACCCTAGAGAGTACTTCCTGGACAACTGGTAAAGAGTGATCTTGATCCTGTTTCAGAACAAGCTGAGTGGGACCATCCTTATATGAGGAGTTCTGAGAAGTCAAGGAATAGTGTGAGTACAATGGGCTCTTGGCTAGGGTGAAAACAGATTTAGAACCAATAAGTGAAAGCAAATGAAGATCAATTTTAGCTTCTCCCTAACTGTACTCTTTGCTTGGCATCTTAAAATGGTGAAGAACTTCACCAATACAGTATTAGAGG
This sequence comes from Octodon degus, assembly GCF_000260255.1. Lineage (NCBI taxonomy): Eukaryota > Metazoa > Chordata > Mammalia > Rodentia > Octodontidae > Octodon > Octodon degus. The sequence continues at coordinate 1,463,945 of NW_004524635.1, forward strand.
GTCAGGAATTATCCTGGTCATTTGTGTCACTATCAAGATGTATTTCAGCAAAAGAGAAATGCAAGCTGTTATCCGTCAGAGAACAGTGGACTTGGGAAATGCAAGGCATGTATATTTCTCTGGCTTTGCAGTTAAACAATTAAAGGAGGATTCTAACACAGAGTCAAAACCATTGCAGGCATCTACTTTTTCAATCATTTGACTAAAATTTATTGAGCCCTTAAAATATATGTATTACTCTACTTGGCATTTTGAGTAAATCCAGGTAATTATCTAAAACTATTCATGCACTAAAGCAAGATGAGGATGAAAAGAAATAATCAAGTAATTCCAAATTGTAAAAAAGACATAATGCTCAGAAGGTTAAATTTGAAAGAAATACATAGTTGTTTAGTAGAAATAGACAGACAAAATAAGTCCAAGGGTCTCAGGTGGAAGTAGGTCTTGCCAGGGAAAGGGAGAATATTCATTCGAACTTTTGCTCTAGTGATCCCTAGTTCCTTTCTAAATATGATTCCTGCTGAAGGAACATGTTGAAGCTGCTGTGGGCAGTACATTGAAGGAAACCCAAGACTAATGGAAAGCATATGTAAAACTAAACAAATGATGGAAATTAATGCTATTAATATAGGACTTGCAGACTGTCTTCTCACTATTCTGTTAGTCTTTAGAGACTATATTTGGCACAATAGAAAAGACCCGATATCATGAACTTTGAGACACTTAACATAAATCTTATATCTAATTTTAAGCTTAAAAGAACATCAAAAGGGAGATAGAAAGGGCAAACCAAGGTTCAATGCCATTCTTTTAACAATGAGGAAACTCAAGCCAGGAGAGCTGAATTTTATATTATTTGTGATTGTAGTTTTGTTTCATAATCTAAAATGCAGGTTCCTAAGCATGTTCATGTTAGTGAGAATTCATCTCAAGGTGATCCCTGACCTTCATGTAGTTCATCAGTTGATGACACACTTGGGGTGATTTCTTGGCATTTTTTAAAGTAATTTGGATGCCAAACTTGTATGAAATGCAGTTTATGCTCATGTCCAGTAGAAGTTATTAAAATCTTTCCTCCCTCAAAAAACTAAAGTGAGAAAATGTAAAGTGAAAAATCAGGGGCTTGTAAGATATCTTGGTAGCCCAAGTACTTGCATGGCAAGTGCAAGGACCTGGGTTCGATCCCCAGTACCACAAGTCATGCCAGTCATGCAACAAGCCAGCAACTGGGACCAGGTGTGGTGGCACACACCTATAATCTCAGCACCAGGGAGGCTGAGATAGGAGGATCACTATGAGTCTGAGCTGTATAGCAAGACTCTGTTCCAATCTGTTCCTAATATATTTGTATTTAGGGCAGGGTCTCCAGGGTCTAATTGCATAGACTGGACTCATAGTGATCCTCCTGTTCACATGATCCCAAGTGCTGGGATTACAGGCACATGCCACCATGCCCAGTCTCAATCTCAGTCTCAGCACGCCCTGGGGGCAGCACACCTGGGATCAAACCCCTGCCTCTGCCTCTGTCTAACCAGGTGCTTTAATTTGCTGAGATACTTGGCCAGCCCTGTACCAGATAAATTAAAAAACAAAACATTTAAAATGAAAAATCACCACTTATGAAGGTAACAAATTATGTTTTGTATAGTGGACTCTCATTCCAAATTCAATTCTCTGATGTTAAGATGAAATATAGGAAGTAAAGCCATGTTGTTATGTTGAGCTGTGGGGGACTCACGTCAATAATTTCTGACATTGCCAATTAAACAGAAGACCCAATGCTATTATGGGCTTCTGTACTCTTTTTAGAATATTTTGCTGAGTTTACACACCTATAATATTCAACAACGGAACTTAAAAAAAATTGGGGTATAACTATGAATGTCCATTTTGTATCTGTGTATTCAAAGTGGTTGGGATAGATATATAGTTGCATTCTCTTAATGAATAGAATGATTTTTTTCTAATGGTGTTTGTAAGTAGGATCACAAGTCTGCATCTTGTACAGCAATTAACCACTAAGAAGAATATATGCAGTGTATTATTTGTTGAAACTGTACTTTCGATTTGATTTGAAACTGTCTCATTGCTATATGTTTATCAATAAAACTTTGAAAAGAAAAAAAAAATTCTCTGATGTTATTTCTAAAATTCATCCTGGTATATGATATTCAAAGTCTGAAATACTGAGGCCTACTTGCCACAATCAGCCAGACTTCTCTTTCCATCCATTCTTCACATTCCACTTGGACCTAGTCTTTTCACACAGATGGGTGAAAAAATCAATTTTGCTGTAATTTTACAGCGTTGCCTTGTTCAGCCTCAAAAACATAAATATCACTGTAAAGCATATACTGAGATAATGTAAGAGATCCTGGTGGACTTCAGAATGGGTTTTATAGATGTTGGTTTTGCTTAGTACTGCTGCGTTTTTAACACCTTAAAACATGTGTTGATGTACTGCTAACTCAGGAATAGAGGCAAAGAGAAGAGAGAGAAAGAAATATGATTCATCAATAACTCTCATGGGTCTTAATGTTATTTTCAACTCTACTTCAGAAGAAGAATTTTGAATTAGGATGGCTGGAACCACTATTACTCACCTACTTTCCATTTTAGTTCCAAGAATGCCCAATTATAGGTTGCATAACTGTGTTGCAATTTTGCTACGTATTATAAAACAGACCATCCTGAGGTTAAATATAAAAGAAAAAAACCTGTAGATTTCAATTTGCCTGGTGGCAGTATTTTCTGTATAAACGTGATTGCTAACGTAACACAATATGCTATGTGTGATTATTTTGGTTGTGGCATTAAGTAAGGCATAAGAATATCAAGTACAAAAGCTGATGCACCTATTATATTTTCTCCATCCTCCTCACATTCCTTTTTTTTTCTTTTTTCTTCTCTTTCTCTCTTCTTCAAATGCTTTCCCAGTAGGAAATTTAGCCTTTGAACTAATAAGGAAGATTTCTTAATGTAAAAAAAAAAATTAAGAGTTAAATTTATTAAGACAAACTGAATAAGCCATGCCAGTTTTCATTTAACCCAGAAAACTTTTCAACAGGACAATCTTCCTGGGAATAACTTTTGCTACTTCTTTAATAGTCCTGTAAGTGCTTTATGATGTATAAATACGTCTACAGAAAGGACATTGAGTAATTTCAGCAATGTTTGTCATCATGGTGTTCAGCAGTAAGGTTAAAAAACTTTATTAGAGATAGGATTTTCATGGTTAATGAGAGTTGCTAAGAATCAGAGAATCCCTTTTGAAGATGTGAACTTGACTACAATTTCTAGTCAGGTTATATTAGCACACCTGAACATAGAAAAAATTTGGACATTAACTCAAAATACAAAGGTTACTACAGTGAAAATAAGGGCAACTATAAAGTAGAGTTACACAATGCATGAAGTACTCCGAGAACGTCAGTTCTACAGCCTACACTACAATTCTGAAGGGTGAGGAGATTGTTAGTAACATAATGGAAAAATATCAGCTCCAACATACACACACACACACACACACACACACACACACACACACACACACACATATGTATATATCTCTCCATTTGGGTCACAGGAGTTTGGAAAAGAATGGTAGTTTCTCACTAGCCTTGCTGTAGAAAGGCTTCCTAGTTACAACTGAGAAAACTGAGGGTAAAACTATACTATAAGAATTTGAAAAAGTGTTACAGGTGATTCCCAGTTCTGGAACTTTCTATACATTTGATACAAATTAATACATCCTATCCTCACACATCTCCCAAACATTGCAATGGTCCATGTCATGCTTTGATTATTCAAAAGTCCCTTAGCATTGTGGCAGTTTTACACTTTGATAAAGTACTTTCCCATAAAGTAGTATGACTGAAAATTACTGAGTTTCTAAATTACTTGTATTTAAGCAGACAAAAAGAATTTGCAATATATCGTGTTAGGACTTACACCATGACTATGAAGCAAAGTAACTTTTTTCTTCTAGGCATATAAAAAAAACAGAAATTTACTAATAAAACTATGACATGTGGCTGGAAGGCCAGGGAGCCTTTTACACATAACATGCAGGACCCTGAGTGAACAAAAAGGAGCTATATGTAACAGGCTTACTTAGCTTTTGGAAGTGTCTCATTGTAATATTTAAAATAGTTGCTGCTGGATTTCTTTTGCTTCACAAACTTTAGGACTATGACAAAGAGCCTATGACCTGCTACCACAATTTTAAAAAGAAAATAAATATATCGATAGGTAAGGTTGTAACAGCTAAGTGAAAGATTGCATTTCTATGCTCTAGACGTGAATAATAACAAAATATTTTAAAAAACATTTGTTATTTATTAACATATTTTGCATTATCAGGAATATGACAAATTTTAAAATTACACAATAAATACTGGTTTTTGTATGTAATGTTTGTGCACTTTCCTTCCTCATTTGGGTATGTGGCAATTGCATTAAGTAATGATTCATATAAAACAAAACTTACTAATATTAAGTGTATAATGTGAGTTTTAATAGGTGTGTAGAATCATATAAGCATTACTACACTCATGATTTAAGATTTCAAGCACCACAAAACTTTCCCTTTTGTTCCTTTACTATTAATCTCCTCCTCACATTTGGTATTTCACACCAATAATTTCTTTTTTTTCCTTCGGTACAAGGACTGAACTCAGGACCCTGCACTTAACAGGCAAGCGCTTATTCTACTGAGCTATCTCCCCAACCCCTTGTTTTCTTTTTTATTTTAATTTTGTTTCATAGTTATAAGTGTTACTATGAGACCATCTTTTAAACAAATATTTCTGTACACAGTACAGCATTTGTGACTATAGGCACGGTGTTATTTATCAGATTTCTAGAATGTTGCTTATATATCTAAAACACTATAATTCTTGATTAGAAACTTTCCATTTCCATTTTCTATCTACAGGTCACCACTATTCTGTTTTCTTCTTCTCTAAGTCTGTTTTAGATATTTTATAAAAGTGGAATTATCCAATTTTTCTGGGACTGACTTATTTCACTCAGTATACTGTTCTATATTACAGATTAAATATTACAGATTTTTCTCTTTTATTAAAAGGCTAATATTCCATTCTAGACTACATTTTCTCTATCACTTCATGCATTCATAGAAATTCAGGTTGTTTCTACATATTTGCTAGAGAATAATACTACAGTGAACCTAAGACTACTATTTTGAGAATGTGATTTCAATTACTTTTGGTAAATACTTAAAAATTATATTTCTGGAACATTTGATATGAAATAATACAGATTATGGTATAAATAAATGAAATAAAAAAGAAAGAAATGAAATAGAAAAGCAACAGAAAAGGTCAATACAATTACCAGTTGTGCTGATAACTCATTACTATTATGGACTATTGGACTATATTCGGTTATTTTGCTGAATTCAAGAACCTACAGTCTTTGAACTGGCATCCTGTATGACAAGGACCTTTCAAGACTCTTCCAAATACAGCTTCTCTAACTGATAAAAAGAGGGATATCATACTGTTTTTATTTTATGTTGTTTTGCTTTTGTTTTTGTCCTTACTTGTTTTTATTCTTCTCTTTAACATAACAAAGCATTGAAAGCAAAAAAATCATAATGTAAAGATATAAAGTGATGAATAAAAAGAATCGAAGGTAAAATAAAGTCCTATCTATTAATAGGACTACTCTCTTACAGTCAAGAAGGGGACCTCTGAGAAGGCCGCAGTGGAGCTGAGTTCAGAGTAAGGAAGGCAAGGTGTGGTGGAAAGTGCACGTTGGGCTAGACCAGCGAGGGTGAGCTTTTAGACACAAGTGAGAGCCCAAACTCTTAACCCAAGACACAGTACTACAGTGACACCTGAATATCTGATACTCAGCTGCTTGAGTGGTTTGGCTCATGCTGACAGAGCAGGTGCTGCGTGATCGCCATGACAGCAGTGCCATAGGTTTGCCACCACTGGGCTGCATGCTCCTGGCTCTGCCATTTCACAGGTTGTGCCTCTTTTGCCAAAGCACATTGTGTTGGTCACATCAGGGACAGGGTCATAAAGCAGACTTCGTTCTTTGACCTTCTTCTGATGTTGCCAAGAAGAAAGAGGCTTGGACCCAGCACACGGAGAACAGAATATGCTGTCCTCTTTTCTACCCACCTGCCTCTCTTGTCTAATGGCGAATTTTAGTTGAATAGGGGCTTGGGAAATACATCTTAGAGTCTGATTTGATAACCAGAAGGTATATGCAGAAGTCAGATGGGATTTAAACAGCTCATAAAAATGTGAAACAGTGTACCATGGTAATATGGATAGAACTGTGTCTTCAGGACTACTTGTTTATGCTGATAATTAACCACTTAAAATAATTTTATGAAACTGCTCAGTGTCAGGCTCCTGAATCATTTCTAAAGTTCAACCTAAAGGATTCACCATCATGTTTTCAAAGGAGAAACATTCTAGTGGATGAGTAGTTTTGCTTGTTGTTAAAGGAAAAAATGTAAAATATTTAATCATTTAGTACTGCCATGATGCTATAATTCAGGACAGTATTTTTTAAAATTTTTTGCTAAAATTTTGGGAGTTTTCTTGCCCAAAGTGTGTGTGTGTGTGTGTGTGTGTGTGTGTGTGTGTATGCACGCTTTTTCCCCTAATAATACAACCAAAAGTCTTCCTGGCTGTGATTTGTGAAATTACATCTGTGTAGAATAAATGTGTAGTTAATACTCATACAGGTTACTTCATTAATATAAGAGAAAGTGTGAAGAAAAAAGAAAAGAAAAATTCAACAAAACGAAGTTTTGAAAGAAAAATTAATAAATTCACTAGCTAAACTGAGGGAATATATAGACCAATGCAACAGAATAAAGACCCCAGGAAGAAATAATTGTGTAGCAATTTATTGTTGAACAAAGGTTTAAGACTAAAAACAATGGAGAAAAGGTAGTTATCTCCAACCTATGTGATTGTGTAAACTGGATATCCACATATAAAATAATGAAATTCTACCCGTCATACATTATACGTAAACTTCAACTAAAAAAAATAATTAAAAAGTTTGTTTCTGCGGTCCTGGGGATCAAACTTGAGACCTTGCACATGCCGGTCAGGTGCTTATGCTGCTAAGCTGTCTCCCCAGCCGAAAATGATTAAAATGTTAAGTTTAAGATCTAAAATGGTAGAACTCCTACAAGAAAATAAGGGGAAACTTCACTACAATGGTCTGCCAATGGAGTTTTGAATAGTACTGGCAACGAAAGTATTGGCAACAAAAGCAGTCAAAAAATTTGTTTCTGTCACTCCCATGCTCATATTTGCTAATTCTAGAATTTTAACAGAATAAAAGAATACAGTACGCTGCCAGTACTTTTATGCATTTTAATTTTTTCACTTTATGGAATGCTTTTGTTATTCATTCATGTTGCTTCATGTAACCTTTCTCTGCAACCTTTAACCACTGAGTAGGATTCTATTGCAAGGATAAGCTAAGTTTGTTTATCGATCTATTGGATAGTGAATGTGTGGTCTGTTTTCACATGAAGATATTAGGAATAAACCATCTATAAATAATCATGGCTTAAAATGAAGTATAAAATTATGTGTAAAAATCATATTCATTCCAGGCATATTAACTGTAATTGTATTCTTTCAGCTGGGGAGGCTTAAAACATGAGGATCACTATGATTCTGAGCTGCATAGTGACACTCTGTACCAAACATATTAAAAAATTATAACTGAGAGTGGCACACATGCCTGTAAATCCAGCACTTTGGGAGGCTGAGGCAGGAGAAACACAAATTCAAGTCTCACTTGGGCATTTTAAGAGAACCCTTTTGTAAAATTATGTATTTATTTCTCTGAGGTACAAGTCAGTAGTGGTATTTCTGTGTCAGGCCATAAGTGTATGTTTGACTGTAGAATAAACCAAAAAACGGGGCTTGTGAGCTAGCTCAACAGACTAAAGCACTCTCTTAGGAAGATGCAGGTGCAGGGACCCCCAGTTTGACACCTAGCACTACATGCTGTACCAGCCCCACCCCCAGCACAGGCTGAGCCGGATACAAAATAAATAAACCAAAAAAACTGAAGCATTTATATCACTTTACAATTCCAAAAGTATTGCATGAGAAGTCCAGTTGCTGTATATATTTATCCATAGTTTTTACTGTTTATTTTCTTAATTTTGGCTATTTTAGATAAAAAGTAATAATATCCAGTTGTGGTTTTAATTTGTATGAACTTGATAATAATACTGAACCTGTTTTCTATGTACTTATTTGATATCAATATATATTCTTTGGTGAACTGCTTGAATAGTTTTCTCATTTTCTAAGTGGGTGGTTGGTCTTCTCATTATGGAGTGTTAAAAGACATTTTTTCATAACATAGACATTGTAAGAAATAAGTAAAGCATTTTGTAAGAGGTTAGAAACACCTCTGTAGTAAGTATGAAAGAATCTTATGCTAGCAGACTATTGAATCAATTAGCAAAATTACAAAGTTTTCACAGAATACAAAGATCTACTGTACTTTAGAATACGAATAATGAAAGGAGTTTAAAAAAACTACATAAAAGCTTTTTTTGTTGTTTTTTCTTTTGGTGGAATCAGGGATTGAACTCAGGTGCTTGTGCTTGACAGGGAAGTGCTTATTCCACTGAGCCATCTCCCCGGCTCTACAAATTTGATTTTTTTTTTCCCCTGCAGAACCAGGGATTAAACTCAGGCCCTTACACTTAGTCCACTGAGATATCTCCCCAGGGGGGTCATAAAAGCATTATTTACTAAGGCATAAAAACAAAGTACTGTAGCTGAGGGCTGGCAAGATAGCTCAGTGGACTAAGCACCTGCTTAGGCAAGCTCAAGGACCAAGGTCCAATCCCTGGCACCACATGCCACAACAGCCCTGCCCCTGAGCGCGCTGAGCCTGCCACCAAAACCAGGTGTGCTGGCACATGCCTATAATCCCTGTACTGGGGAAGCTGAAAACACAAGGATCATTATGAGTCTGAGCTGCATAGTGAGACCCTGTACCAAACACATTAATTTTTTTTAAAGTATAGCTGAGAGTGGCATACATGCCTATAATCCCAGAGGCACAGTGACACAAAAAACAGTGAATGGAGTGGTAATCATTTCAAATAATGGCACTAGAAAAAGAAGGGCCTCAACTTGCAAAAACTAAAACTGAAAGAATAAAATGTCTTGTTTCACATCATACACAAATATTAACTCCTAAGTGATTACAGCGTTCTTTTTTTGGGGGGGAGGGTCTTGCTATGCAGTTTAAAGTAGCTTGAGTTCACTTTGTAGCCCAGGGTGGTCTCTAACTTACAAGAATCCTCCTGCTTCAGCCTCCTCAGCAATGGGATTACAGGTATGTGAAACTATGCCCAGCTTATAGGTATAGATGTAATAATAAAATTATAAAATATATGGAATGCATAAGGAAGAAATTGGTAATATTAGGTAAGGCAGAACAAAGTGTAGAAAGATTTGATTAAATAGGTCTGAAGTTAAATGTTTCCCTCTTTAAAATGACGTGAAGAAAATTTAGAAAGAAAAGAATAACTATAAACATTAGTTAATATGTATGTAAAACAAAGATAAAATGAAGGGAGTTGTAATAAATTTTTGTAAATCCTACTTAAGGATGACCTTTATTTCTAGTGCTGGTGAACAGTTTGATTCACCCTGCCATCCTACATAATGAAAACATTTCACCTGATTCTCCGTTCCACTCATTTTCACTTCTCAGTGCTCAGGCATTAGGATACAAGTAGAGACAGAATTCTCAAGCATTCTAGGGAGAAAGTCTCTGCAAAAAATAAAACAGGAGTCTTGGGGGCTGAAAGCTTTTTTGATGAGGCTTTCCAAGAGCTGTTTTAAGGATCACAGTCTTCACTGTAAACATTAGAGACTTAGAAAAATTACACCTATGTATGGTCCTGATCCAGAGAAACGCTGTTAAACAAGTGCAAAATATAGACATGGCTTTGTTTTCTGTTTGTCCATGATCTGATCTCATGTAAAAATATACTTGAGAAAAATTATTTGATAATTAATGATGAAAAAGCCTTTCAAATTTTTTAATATATCATTTTTAATGAATCCTACACTTTTCCTATAGAATTTCAAAAGGTAAAATACTGGAGCATCAAAATAAGTGCCAAGTAAGTTTCCTTTAGAATTATAATTAGGGATTGGTATCTCAGGTACAAATAGGTTGTTATTGTATTTAAGGATCTATTTGCACAATGGGAACTCAGAGTGCTATATGGCAATGAAGATGAAGTAGCTGGAATAAAAACATTACAAACACATACGCACAAGCAATTATGTATCATAAATGACTAACACCTTCAAAACTGATTGGTTAGCACAAGAATATCTATATTATTGAGAAGCTTCTCTTTATACATCAAAAATCAAAATTTAGAGTTTTTAAAAATGTCTAATACTTTTATTTTGTCAAAAATGAAGTCTAAACACAACCAAGAGACATCACATATTATTGGTGATTGAGATAGAGGCAATCATTTTAGAAGACAGAAGTCATTCCAGAGACATAAGCATTGTCTTCTAATCAAAGTTTCATTGCTTAAATTCATTTAAGATTCGTTTCATAGGATTTGATAGAAGTATTTCTACACTGCTGATCTCACTATGTTTGCATTGCATAACATACTCAAAAAGAGTATTGAGTATTGTTGCCTGTATTATGGTAATTGAGTTTTATACCTATGTTACATTCACTTTCTTATTCACTGTATTGTGTAACTATTACATATCGTAATTCTCAAGAACATCAAGGTGGATGCACTATCTTTTCAGAATACCTTACATTGTATGCATCAAACACATTTAGTATTATAGCGTAACTTCCTAGATGATAAGAGAATTCAAAATTGATGCAAAACAGTTAATACATATTCATGTTTTATACATTTCAATATTTATACAAACTATTATCTAATATTTTTCTGTTTCTTTTTAACACATGGGAATATGAAATCTGAACTGTCAACATTCCTTTACACCAATATGCACCTGTCTATAGTTTTAATTAAAAGAGAAATTACATAAAACAAATGCTAAACAGAAGATTCAATTAGTTGAGTATTTTCCCTTTCTTCGAAATAGAATTCAGCTATACATGTAAAGTATAAGTTAAACTCACTCCTTCCATTTCTACCATAACTATGATTCTAATACCATTGTCACTTGCCTAAACTTCAATTTCTCATGCTTACGTCTACAATGTTTCTTGCTTCTTTACTTCCTAAAAGATTTTAGACATTTATGTTTTTCCCAATGCTTAAGTGGAAGTTAAATATATTTTATGTAGATTTAAATAGTTATAGAAAACTGTTGACAATTTACCAATAGTGTTGTGCAAAAGTACACACATCTCTTCTTCAACGACTTAATGAATGCCTTTCACAAAAATGGAATAACTTGTCCCAAACTAACTTTTCTACTATAACGAACCTGAAAATTGGACAATTTTTGAACAATTATATTCTAATATTGGACAACACCACCACATACTGAGCCCTGACACAAGGAAAGCAAAATAAGAGGCACAACCACAGCCTGCTTTGTGCACACTGATGTTCACAGATGATGATCAGAGAAATCCCAAGGAAAATTTAACAATCACTTGGAGCAATGGACACGGCCAGAAAAGCCTGACATGTTGAGGGAGCTGGGAATTGTAAGGAAGATGATTCAGAAGAACAAGGTTACTTACGTCAAACAATCCAAAACCTGTACAGCAACTTCCTTGAGTTTTTGGCTGAACACCAGTTTGAACTATGACAGTAACACTTTACAAAGCCAGGTAGAGAACTAATGAGAAACAGAGTAACTGTGAGGGAGTGAAAGGTTAGAAAATGAGGAGAGCTCACACCCAGAGTAGAAGTACTGTGCTCCGAAGTAGGGAACATGTGATGACACTTGAAGCTTACATTTGAGGGTCCAGAAAGGCAATAAGAGAAAAACCAAACTGGACTTAACAGCCAGTAACAGACTTCCTACCTATTAAAAAGAGAGATAAACATTAGAAAGCTGACCCAAAAATGAATTAAATACACATCAAAACAAAAACCAGCATCCTAAAAGAAAACAACAAAGTCCAGGTAAAAATGTAAAAAGCAGTCATCCAATCAAATGACATTTCACAAGGAAAAAAAAATATAATGTAAACATTTCTGAGAATAGGAAAAATATAAGAGGACACGGATTTTAAAACAGTCGTTATTACTATGCTTAAAGAAATAAGAAAAACATGAACACAATTAAAAAACAAGTGGAATCAATTATACATTACCAAGTGGAAACTGCAAAGCAAGAAACACATCTGAAGTGAGTCATTTTCCAGATGGCCTGGCACCTCATTAGTCACTAAAAGCACTGAACTTGGGGAAAGGGCCTTAACAACTCCTGGAAGTGATGATGCGAGATGGGAAATAGTTGAAATCATGAACAAGTTCTCCAGAACTTGTGATACAATCTAAGAAATAAAGAATACATGAATTGAAGTCACACAAAGGGGCAAAGAATATGATAAAATAACACAAATTTTCCCAAATTCTATGAGAAGCATCAATTCATATATGCAACTTTCAAGAAGCAATAAAAATGCAAACCAAACATACCAAAATATATCACATAATTTTTGAAAACAATGTAAAAATTAAATATAGACATAATACACACACACCACTAGATTCTTTTTTTTTTCAAAATTTTATTGATAAACAGATAGCAATGAGACAGTTTCAAATCAAATCGGAAGTACAGTTTCAACAAATAATACACTGCATATATTCTTCTTAG
>NW_004524635.1:1483430-1486229 GCF_000260255.1 Octodon degus
TGTTGTAGAGCTTTGTTGTAGTTATAACCTTCGCATGTACTGAAGTTCAGGTGCAGCTCTACAAAGTTTGGACTTATCCAGCTGCATCTAGCTTGGGTCTGGCTGCTGTGCTCAGCTCCTTCCTGCTGCTGCCCTTGAGGGTGAACCTCTTGTGCCCCAATGGCGAGATGTTCTGCTCCTGTTCTGCTCCTGGATTAGCTGGTTGGATCTATCCTCTACACTCTCTGCAGGGATTACAGCTGCAGGATTACACCCCAGGCGTGTATGCTAGGCCTGAGCTGTGCCTGGAGGGGGCAAGGTGAAGTAGGGGGAAGAGGAAGCTCTCCCACACACTCACCGGACCTGGGCTAGGGCTGGGTCTGGGGATTCCCGGATGCAATAGAAATTCCTACTCGGCGGGCAGGGTGAGGGAGGTACTGCGAAGTGGTGGGGGGCAGCTCAAGGGGGTGGGAGAGGGTCCGGCCCACGCTGTGCCTGGGTTGGGACTGGTCCTGCCGGCACAGGGTAGCAGGAAGCTCTCTACACACTCACCGGACCTGGGCTAGGACTGAGTCTGGGGGTTCCCGGAACTCGGCAAAAATTGCTACCAGGCGGGCAGAGTCGGGGAGGTACTGCGGAGTGGTGGGGGGCAGCCCAAGGGGGTGGTAGAGGTTCTGGACCACACTGCACCTGGGCTGGAACTGGTCCATCTGGCACAGGTAGCAGGAAGCTCTCCACCCACTCACGGGACCTTGGCTAGGACTCCACACCACTAGATTCTGATCAGACCACATAAAAGTCAGTAGTGGAGACAAAAACAAAGATTGGGAAGACAAGAGACAGAAAAACAACCATATCAATTGAAAATTCTACAATCAGAAAAAATAAACTTCCAAAATAAAGGCAAAGAATAATAAAACATCTTCACCAAAGTAAATGTTGATAAAAATCTAAAGTAAAAGAACTATTAAAGATAAGCTTTTAAGCTAGAAAACATTTAGATCAAGTGGAAATCTGGATCAAATTGAGGGCTGCAGAGCACAATAAGAATGGAAAATCAAAATGTTTCCTTGTATTAAATTTCTTTGAAAGACACTTATTGCTTGTATCAAATATAGAAATAAGATGACAAAATAATAACTAAGATGGGTATAGACCAAAACGTTATATACAATTCACTGTATAAATGGTATATTATTTGAAAGTGATTTCTGATGAGATAAACACATATATTACAAATCTTACAGTTAAACTCACAGAATTAAAGATTTATAGCTTTTAAGCTAATAAGAGATTAAATGAAAAATATTCATTAATTCTAAAAAATATTAAAAACAAGAAAAATATTAATGGATAGACAAATAGGAAACTTGACAGTGAAGTAGCAGAAAATCCTAGTTACATCTATAACTATATTGCAGCCAAACTGCCTAAGATATGCTTATTAAAATACAGATACTATAATGATGTATTTTTAAAGACTAAGAACCAAAATCATAATGTTGTCAAGAAATGGACTTAAAATGTAAAAGGTGACTAAGATTAAAGATGGAAAAAAAAATATACATTTGCAAAGAAACATAAGCAAGTTAAACTGGTTGTACTGATTTTATATAGTTCTTGCCCAAGAAACTTCCTCAAAGATAAAATACTTGGGATAAGAAATATGTCCAGTTAGAACAACCTCAACTAACCCAATGACATTTGTAGAGCCCTACACAGTGCAGAATGCATCCTCATTTTAAGTACCTAGGAAACACTCAGCATGACTGACAATACTCCAATCATAAAACACATCTCAAACTTTTAATTAATATTTTCAAACACTACTTTTGTTTAGTATTATAATTAGAAGTCTCCAACAGGAGCAAAGGCAAAAAAATGACTCAAAAAAAGAAAGGACTCTATAAAAAGGGAGAAACAGAATTATATTTCGTCAGAGACAACATGATTACGTACCAAAAGAATATACTGGAAATAATAAATAGTTCAGCAGTATCATAGGTTACATGAGCAATATAAAACTAGTGTGGTAAATAAATCATACTTTTAAAACTTCACTTTAAGGTACTAAAAAGCTTAAAGTACTTAAGACAGAGTTTTAACAAATATATGTAAGATCTTTGTGTTGAAAAAAAGTGAATCATGGCTGAGAAAAATGTAACAAGCCAAATAAATAGGGACTATGCTCTGTGCAAGGATAGGAAACAATACTAAAGCTGAGCACAGTCAAACATGTCTGTAACCTCACTCTACAAAGGTTGAAGCAGGAGGATCAGCATGAGTTCAAATCCAGCCTAGGATATATAAGTGAGTTCAAGGCTGGCCTATGGTACATAATGACACCCATTTCAAAAGACAAAAACAAAACTCAATACTAATAGTCCTTTTTTCTGTATTCTATTGATACAGTTCAGACTCTTAGTGATTCTTCTTGCTCAGCCTCTCCATCGCGGGGATCACAGGCATGTGCCATCATGTAGTTTTGGGCTCGCACAGCAACCGGGGGTTCCGGGGCAGGCATGGAATGCAGTACCTGGGATGGAACCCAGTCCTTGTGCTTGTCAGGCAAGCACTTAGACCACCAAGCTCTTTCACCATCCCTCAATACAATTAAAACTGAAATCATCCTTAAGGTGATAGGTAGTCAATGGTTCCCATTCCAAAATACACTCAGGCTTTTGTGTGGAAATCAACTTAATTTTAAACTAAGAATTATATAGGGATGCATCCTCATTTTAAGTACCTAGGAAACACTCAGCATGACTGACAATACTCCAATCATAAAACACATCTCAAACTTTTAATTAATATTTTCAA
>NW_004524635.1:1486329-1488082 GCF_000260255.1 Octodon degus
TCCTGAGATCCTGTACCTCAGATTGTAGAACCTTTGTCAGTGCAGCCATGTGGATGAGTCATGGCCATTGCTTGGCCAATGTGCTCTCTGTGAGAGCCTGAGAGTGTCTTCTCCGCATGTGACTCTCCTTAGGCACACTCTACGTCATCGATCACTTTCCTTTTGACCCCATAATCTTCTTCATCAGAAAATTTGGGACACTACCGAGGTACATGACGTTACAGTACAAGTTCTCATATATCCTGAGTTTTAATTCACCTTAGAAGGTTAGGGCCAAAATGTTGGCTTTCCTTGTAGCCCTCCTTTTTCTCTAATTTTGGTCTGCAAACTTAGGTTGTTAACCACCCAGAAGACAAGCTTATTGTTATTATCAAATGATTTAGGTTATCAAGCTTAACCTCACTATCTCACTGCATTTAAAACATCTTAGGCATAATAAGGAACAGGTATTTTTCATCAAGTATTGATGTGTTGAACTTTAAGTTCCTACATAATATGATAAAAAAGCATTTAAAATTAGATTATATATTAAAAACAGGATAAATAATTCTATACTTCTCATGTTTGCACATAAGTCCAAAAATCTCACCATATACAACCTTGAAGCAGGACAGTCCCACAATATTCCTTTTCCAGTCTCTTGTTTTCATTAACCACCCCCTTTTTCTTGAACATCCACCTACCCGAGAGACATCTTAGCAGTAACTGGCATGTCATGACAAGCCGCACATATTCAGAATATGAGAATGACAGGCACTCCCAACATGAAACTATTATTACAAATTTCCATCTGCAGTGCAGTAGCTTAGTTCACAGGTATCAGTATATATAGTTAGTCAAGGTGAGAATCTTTCCAATTAACTGCTAGATTAAAGAATCTTCTCAATATTCTCAGGATCATTGCCTTGCTCAACTTTTACATATAACTGTATGGCTTGACATTGTCATGTTTCCTAGCTCATGTCCTTTCCCTCTCTTGATTAGTTAGTCCTTGATATCCTGCTTTCCTTTTACTTCTATTATATCTTTCTATTCGTATTTCTTCTTTGGAGTTCTTATACTAGGGAGACTATACAATATTTACATATGTGTGTCTCGTTTATTTCACTTATGAGTATATGTTCAAGTGGCATCCACTTCAATACAAAGGCTTGCAGTTTATCATTCTTAATAGCTGAATAATACTCCATTGTGTAAAAAAAAAACCCACATCTTTCTCAACCATTCCTCAGGAGATGGGCATCTTGGTTGTTTGCAAGATTTGGCTATCACAAATTATGCTGCTATAAACATAGGCACACATATATCCCTATAATATGATGTTTTCAGATCCTCTGGGAAAATTCCCAGTAGAGGAATAGCTGGTTTAAAGGGGATTTCCAGACCAACTTTTCAAAGGAATCTCCATACTGATTTCCATAACGGGTACACCAGTCTACATTCGCACCAGCAGTGAAGAAGGGTTCCTTTTTCCCCACAGCCTCTCCAACATTTGTTGTTGGGTCATTTCTTTATGATAGCCATTCTTTCTGGGGTGACATGATATTTCAATGTGGTTTAATTTGCATTTCACGAATGGCTAGCAATGTTGAACATTTTTTTCATATATTTATTCGCTTCTTTAATTTCTTCCTCTGAGAAGTGTGTGTTCCTCTTGGATGCCCATTTCTGGATTGGGTCTTTAAATTTTGGGGCCCTGGTGTTTTTTAGTTCTTTATAGATTCTAGAGAGCAGACCCTTGTCTGAGTACTTA
>NW_004524635.1:1488182-1506805 GCF_000260255.1 Octodon degus
TAAAACACATCTCAAACTTTTAATTAATATTTTCAAACACTACTTTTGTTTAGTATTATAATTAGAAGTCTCCAACAGGAGCAAAGGCAAAAAAAATGATTCAAAAAAAGAAAGGAATCTATAAAAAGGGAGACACAGAAGTCCTGAGTTTGATTGCCAGTACCAAAAAAAATCAAAAAATCAAAGAAAAAAGAGAAAAAAATTAAGAATTACATATAAATGCAAATAACATTAAAGATTTGCCAAGTATTTAATGAAAATTCAGAACAAATTTGCAAGATTTGTGCACATTAATAAACACAATACAGTTTCTTGATACAAAGACATATATTGGGTGTTGGTGATGCACCTCAGTGGCAGAGCCCTTAATTCGTGAAGAAAGCAGAGTTAATTCCCTTGTTGGAAAGTATCACTTAAGTAGGTCACAAGTAGTATTTTCTAGCCTATGCCTAGAAATTCTAAGTATTTTAAACTGAGGCAGCAGGATGGCAAATTTGAGGCCAGAGTGGGCAATGTAGCATAATCTTCTCTCAAACACACACACACACACACACACACACACACACACACTGTTAACACTGCCAGTGACAGGGTAAACTTCACAGCTACTCCACCTCAGCAGCAGCTTATAAAGTTAAATACATATAAACTAGAGATTCCACTCTTCAGTAGTTTACACGTCTCTAATAAAAACACAGCTTCATTAAAAGACATATATGAATATCCATAAAACCTTTACTTAATATACTAAAATCTAGAGATCCCTCAAGCTTTCTTAGACAACGAATGAAGAAGCAAATTGTATTATATTCCTTTAGTAGGATATTCAACAGCAACACAAAAAGATAAAAGAAAACCTCTAGTGATCATCAGGATCCATATATTACATGTTTTGATATTATTGTTAATAATACCTGATTACAAAACATAAAATGATTACAAAATGATTGATATGAAATTTTAAATTACTTTTTTGTGTTTACTTATGGAAGAACTGAGCATTACATTCACCTATATAAGTGGATGAATGAATCTCAAGTGGAGGATTTACTATGAAAATTTTAAGGATTTTTTTCTATACTGGGGTTTGAACTCAGGACCTTGTGCTTGCCAGGCTGGTGGCAACGGCAATTTTATTACTGAATTTTAAGTTCTGTCTATATACCAATTATCACATTGTGGTCTATCTAAATACACATTTATCAATATTGTTAAGTGAAGGATAGGAATCATTTGAATCAACAAATGTTCTGTTATTCCATGATCAGAGTCATTCACATTCTGGGTGGCCCAACCCCATATTTTTAAGTATTGCTAGGTTTGGTGTCCTTAAGGGTTTTACAGGGCAATGTATCACAGCAGGTACAAAGTACCTAAGAGGTAAGCCATTCTTTTCTAAATTATAAACAGTGACACAAGAAAATAGAATACCCATAATCTATTTTGAAGGAAGATCAATTTTAGGGGAAAAATACAATTAGAAGCACTGGAAATCAATTCCCTTAAAACAAACCATGTTGCAGATACCCCACAAAAAGGGCATCCCCAAATTAGCAACCTTTGCCTAAAGACTACTGCTCTAAAAGTTCTACATTCTCAACTTTTGCTTTTACAGTTAAGTCCCCCCCCACACACACATTGAATTCTCTCTGCTATTCTTTTACACTGTCACCTCTGCAATTAGAATAAAGTATGAACTTCAGCTGTTAGAAGAGCAGTCAGTTTGTCTTTCTCTCATTCTATCTACTTTTCCTTCTTCATTGGTAGGGCCCCATGTGAACATCTTTTCATTTCTCAAACATACCATGTTCACACTTCCTTTACTCTTCTTCTCCCGGCTCCTCTACCTTAGGCAGTGCCTGTGGATGGTCCCTTACAACCCTGTTACAGCTTTCCATCACTTATCATTGGCTCTACTAGTACCCATTTCCCTTTTCTAGTACACTTGATAACACCAAAATCAAAAGTCAGTTTTTGTTTTTTCTCTTTAATGCCTAGAATTGTACCTGTTAGATTCTTGAAATATATTTTCTGGACAGGTAAGTGAGTGAATAAATGACTACCCATTTACTGTTGCAAGCATTCATCTTAGAAGACACTGTGATGTAGAGTAACTACAAATTGCTATTTTCCCAACATGAAATTTATGGTTTCCTAATATTTCTGGATGCACTTTGTATGGTCCTCAGATGACTGTATATCTTGAAGGAATTTCTGACTGTAAGACAATTTTGAAAAGGCAGAAATTTCAGGAAGTTCAATTAATTGAATATTACTTTCCCTTAGGGCATTTCAACAGTGTTCCTAAGTCTTAAGTCATAAAAATGATTCCCTAAGTGACTGCAATAGACAGCATTCACTTGAAAACTGTCACCTCTAGACATGTGGCTTTATTGATTTTACATTACCTTTGCTTTTGAGGCATCAAAATCAGAAACAAAATGAATATCGAGCTAAATGTATAATTGGTAGAGGATTATTTTCTCAGCAGAATTCCAAAGAAATCTTAGTACTTTAAATGGGATAAGATTAGGCAGTAATTATTATCTTGAGCTGAAACAGCAAGTACTATTATTTCTACAGTAGTCTGTAGGACAAGATGATCCTATTATTGCTAAGAATTGACTAAAAATAAAATTGAAGATGAGTGGGAAGTTATGAATTGGAGAGTAGCTTTAAGGTATAAAGGTCAGCATGAACTAATTGAACCTGAATAGAAATGGGAAAAAAAGCAGGATTTAAGATATTGAAAGAGAGGGGACATGAAGGAAATTCTATCTATATGGGGGAAAAAATGTGTTCCTAAAACACTCGATTATGTCATCTTGAAATACATCAGGATTAGTCCAAGTAAAAAGTATGCTGAATACCCAAATTTAGAGATCTCATGGGAACAATCTGACTCTATTTTATTTTTTCCCTCCTGAGATTCACCTCCTCAGTAGTCAAAACCAATTAATTTTTGCATCTGCTTCAAAAAGTAGACATCCAAATAACAAAAAGATGCACTCAGAGTAATATTTTAAAATACCAGCAAACATTAAAATCAAATGTGACCAAAGTTGTATATTCTTCACTACTTAAAATATTTTTCCTATTGTTAGTAAGAAATGACTAAGGTTATTTTCTGCACAAAAATGAGTAAAATGTCTGAAAAATTTTTATTTAAAAATCATTTCTTTTTGGTGATTTAAACTGTTTAAAATATTGACATTTTTGAAAAGTAGCATCTCTTAACTCAGAAATAAGAGAATAGTCTGCATGCATATTTAAAGCATAATGATAAAGTCATTATAATTAGTCATGACAATGCTAACTTTTCAAGGGTTTTGAGTTTAAATTTTCAAAGCTTGCAATTCTTTTCCTTCTGAGTTCTGGAATGTTATTTGCCATATCATAAATACTCAAGTGGACAGTGAAGGAAAAAGAAGAAAAGAAGAAAGAGAAAAAATGAGAAGGAAAATTTAGAGTTTGAATGAATTTAGAGCCAAACTTTTAATAATTGATCTTGAGATTAATGTCACCTCATGACTATGGTAACTTTACTACCTTAAAATGGGACAATAAAATGTAATATTTATAGGATTACTATAAGGATCAATCAAAAAAGTGATGAATATTACACTATAAAGTAAAAACAACAGAGTATATGGTGTGTCATTCCATTTATATAAATTCAAGAAAAGAAAAACTAATGTCTAGTACTAGAAGTCAGAACAGTAATTAGAAGGGTTGTACTACTGAATAGGAAAACAAGCACAGGTAACATTTAAGAATGATAGAATAGTTGCTGCTTATGTTTAAATGATATTTAAAATAGCATACCTGTATTTAAGATATGCACTTATAGTGTGCTTTCTATACATTAAAATATTATCACAGTGAGATTTATCCATGCTACTTAGAATCATCAAAATGATGGTCAGGACTTCCTCCTACTCTTCTATTTTCTGTCCATTCCAGTCCTCAATCAATGCCTAAACCAATCATTGTTTTCTAGACACAATAATAGCCCCTAAAAATTGAAGAGAAGGGCCAGCCAGATAGTTCAGGGACTAAAGTGTCTGCTTCTGCAGAGAAAAGCAGCTGTGGTTCAATCCCCAGCCTTGCTAGCCCTGCACCTGAGGCACACTGAGACAGCAATTGAGACTGGGAATAGTGGCGCATGCCTGTAATCCCAGTGCTTGGGAGGCTGAAAACAGGAGAATCACTGAGTCCAATCTACCTAGTGAGACCCTGTACACCCTGTATACTCTGTTCTAAGTTCATTTTAAAAAATAGAAAAGAAATGCAAAATGTATACCTCTGCTTATTTTCATTCTATTTCATCCATGCCAAGAAAACTTGAAGTCTCCTCTCAAATGAGAGCTCATACAACCCATAGTATAAAGTGTAAGCAGTCAAATGCCTATCAAAAACCGTCCTATGTGAAGACAAAAACAAGTGAAAAGTAGTCAAACTTCTTGTCCAAAATCATCCTATGTAGAGACAAAACAGGTAATTCTTTGCAAGGTTAGCATCATAGACAGAACATCTCAGTAGCTGGGAAGAGCCTCATGTTTAGAATGGCCTTGCACTTGTTTAATGTTCTTCTGTAGCCAATTTGAAATTCTTAACCAAATTTCAAAAGGAAATATTCATTTTGTTTTATTTTATTTTATTTTTTGTATTTAGGACAGGGTGTACAGGGGTTCACTGTGTACATCTGACTCATAGTGATCCTCCTGTTTACAGTCTTCCAAGTGCTGGGATTACAGGTGTGCACCATCATGCCCAGTCTCAATCTCTTTCTCAGTGGGCCCCGGGGTTGGGGTCCACACGGCAGACCAGGGTACCAAACTCTAGAATTCCTGGCCCCCGCTTCTGCCTAATCAGGCACTTTAATCCTCCGAGCTAATTGGCAGGCCCTTCATTTTGTTTTAAATTGAGTCTTGAAAATGTACACCAAATGCTGTGCTTCTGATTTTTTGTTATAACTGTACAAGTATCCATTGTGTTTGAGATTTAGTATTTCTCATTTCACTCCTGTGTTTATCAGGAACATCATCACATGCCTACACCTTTTCCATTTATAGTCCTAGAACCTGACATAAATTTTAACACTCAACACAGTGAATATACACCTTGGTTGGTTAACTGATTAAATAATGGATTTAATGAATGAATAATTGAATCAATTATTTAATGGGACTGGGTCAGAGAGTTTTATGGCAAGCTAAGAAAGGATAATAGATTTGAATTCTACACTTAAAACTATACTTTCATCATCAATCTGATCCGCAACTTCATACAAAAAACACAAAGTACCTATTCCATGGTAGCAAGATATGAGTATCTGGAATCCACACCTACCCTTTCCATTCCTTAAAATACTAACTTGAAAAACCTTTTCACATGCCTGGGCCAGAGGATCAGAGACTTATTTGTCCAGGGCAAAAGGTAAAAATAAAATCAAGGCAGGATCCATGAGCTTTATGCATTCTGCAATATTTTTTCCAGTCTACCTTTTATTTTAAGCTCCATGCATTAAATATCCTCATAAAATAATTCCCTACCAATTCACTTGAGAACTTAGCACTTACCAGTGAAATAGGACATAAAGAAGGGGAACTGTTTAGGCAATTGTTATTGGATATGCACAACATCTTAAATTTTTTGGAAGCAAACTCTCTTTATAAGGAAACTTTCAAGATTCCATGAATTATACCAACACCCTTCACCATCCAAGTTCTTAGTCTTATTTAAAGGCTTTTTTAAAATTTTAGTAAGTAGGTAGTTTCCTTTACCAATAGCTATACTATCACTCCATACACCCATTCTCTTATCTATCTCTAAATCTGACTTACCATACAGCTATTTTTTTTGTAAGAATATATTTGCAGAGGGCCGGGGAGATGGCTCAGTGGAATAAGCGCTTCCCTGGCAAGTTCAATCCCCGGTTCAACCAAAAAAAAAAAAAAAAAAGAATATATTTGCTACCTAAAATCAAAATCATGTATTACTTCTCCTTTAAGAATATTTATCTCGAGGGCCTGCCCCTTATCTCAGTTCTTTAAGTGGCTGCTTCAACAAAGCAGTCAGGCTCAGGTTACTATGATTGGATCCCACAACTCAAACCAGCCAAACCTGCCCTGAAGGCATTCGGAGCAAAAAAATAAAAATAAAATATTTTCCTCAGTGAAAATTGCACTCTCTGGCATCTCAAACTGCCTGCTCAATGGGAGACTCTACCTGGATCACCCAGGAAATTAATTACCCTGTGGCTGAAACAAGACCCCTCTTCTCCATAGACCGATCACAAGCTGCATCACTTAAGGAAGATTTGACACTACATGTTCTAGGCCTCCTTCCCCCTCTGTGGAACTAACATCTTCCTTGACATTTTCAGTGGTTTAATCCCATGGGCCTGGATTTCATTCCTTTCCTATTTGCAAGAAAAATGAGAACCACTGCATTAATCACAATGCATTAAGAGTACAGTTTCAAGTTTTCTCCTATCCTACATGTATAAGAAAAAATATCCAGAGGCCAGGGAATAAGCGCTTTCCCGGCAAGCACACAGGACTGAGTTCAATCCCTGGTGCCACAAAAAATTAAAAATTAAAAAAAGAAAAAGAGAAAGAAAAGAAAAAGAAGAACAAAAGAAAACCAAATGAGGGAGACATGGAGCCCTTCTACTTTGTAGGTCAACAGTCTATCCAAAGACTGCCTTAACCCTTTGCTCAAATGGTTACAAAATGAGAATTTATTTTAAAGTACACTTAAAGCAATAATTTATGTAAGATCTTACTAAAAATCTTAAGTTGCTTTTCTATGCTGTGGTGCTTGTATAGACCACTTATGAATCTATACAAAACTAAATTATGGCACTAATTATATATTGGGATGTGAATTATGCTTATTTAATTTTGCTAAAAGTTTTGAAAAGAACAGGCTAATAAAAAATGTCACCAAATGCAGAACTGGGGATAAGCATTGTATATGCATTATGTAAGTACATGTGTCTCTAAATAAAAAGAAAGGAATGTCTATATGCACACATTGCATATGTGGTGATACATATATATATTTTTTTTTCATAGTTCTAAAAGTCCTGCTAGTTGCAGGTGACTAGATGGGCTTAAACTGTATAATGCTTAATAATCTGATAGGAAGAAAGTAGTCTGTAATCCCCAAGTTAAGTTATTCACTTGGGGTATGCTATAGTTAGGCTATGGTTTGTCCTCTTCAAAACTCACGTTGAAATTTGATTCCTAATCTACTACTTAAAAAAGTGATGGGGCCTTTAAGAGGGACCTGGGTCATCAGAGGGATTCAAATTTTTCATACAAAGATCAGTGCCAGGTCCTTCAGGGTTGGATAATTAATCATGAGGTCAGGCTGTTATAAAAAGAGGTTGTTCCTTATGTTTTGTCTCTTTCACACATACCTGCTTAACCTGCTGTTTTCTAGCATGGACTAAAGCAGCACTACGCCCTAATTAATAAATGCTTGTAAACAGGAGGATCACTACAAGTCCGATCTGTGCAGTGAGACCTGTAGACCCTAAACTAAAATACAATAGATAAATAAATAAATAGCTGGCCAGATAGCTAAGCAGATTAAAGCACCTGCTTAGGCAGACACAGTGGCCAGAGTTCAATCCCCAGTGTGCCATGCTGGCCCTGCCTCTGGTGCTTACTGAGATGAAGACTGAGACCTGGCATGGTTGCGTGCGCCTATAATCTCAGTGCTTGGGTGGCTGAAAACTGGAGGATCACTACCAGTCCAAGCTGTGCAGTGAGACCCTGTAGACCCTGTACTAAAATACAAAATATATAAATAAATAATGAGTAAATAAATACCATGCTTTTGGATTTTCCAGGCTTAGAGCTGTAAACCAAAATAAATCTCCCTTTATAAATTACCCAGTGCCAGAGGGATTTTACATGATGTGTTAACATCAATCTCCCTCTGCATAATGATTATTTTCTTGCAGCCCTCTTTGCTGGGTCTTTTTCAACAACTATAATTTATACAAAGGATTGCTCAAGTTAATGTCCATGGATCTCTTAAATCTTCTACCCACATTCACTCTTTCTTGTAAACCCAGTCAATCCCCTAGCTTTAAGTAATATTTCCCTCTTTTCTCCCCCTTTATCTGAACTTCAACTCAATTGACTCTAGGGCATCTCCATAATTAAATGAATGTTTTAAAATTAACTTGTATGATGTTTACTTCTTGATCTTTTCAAATTATGCTGCAACGGCAGCCTATCCTTTCCATTATGCTGGTCAGGTGAGAAATCTTAGAGGCACCCTGCCTCCCATTTTCTCTCGTTCATATATTCTTCAGGAATCCTGTTAGTTCTACATTTAGAATGAATTCAGTGTTAGACAAAGGATCTGTGAACTGCAGTACAAGGTTGCAGGTTAAATCTTGAGGGTACTTGACTGACCTTATCAGATATAAAAGCTACATTTCTTGTTATATAGGTCTTGCTTTATCTTGGTCTTAACCATTCAGCAGAAAAGTACAAA
The DNA here is from genome assembly GCF_000260255.1 of Octodon degus. Taxonomy (NCBI): domain Eukaryota; kingdom Metazoa; phylum Chordata; class Mammalia; order Rodentia; family Octodontidae; genus Octodon; species Octodon degus. The sequence continues at coordinate 1,496,703 of NW_004524635.1, forward strand.
AACAAGGTATATAAAGTAAAGCCATATTAATATGCTGAGCTGTAAAAGGCTCAAGTCAATAACTTCTGTGGATAACCCTCTACTATTGTGGACTGCTGGACTGTGTTGGATTGTTTTGCTGAATTCACACACCTATAGTATTTAGATGCCAATGGAATACCCATTTCTGAGAGGACTAAACAAAAAAAGGGGATACAAAGGAAGGACCATTTTGTATGTGTATATACAGAATAGTTAGGATAGATACACAGCTACTTCCACTGAATTCAATGAGAAGAAAAATTTGTACTAATTGTGTTTGGACAGGATATCCTGTCTGCTTCTTGTACTACAGATAACCACTAAGAAGATAACAATGTATAACGTACTAATTATTGAAACTGTCCTATTAATCTGTTTTGAAACTGTCTCATTGTTGTTTGTTGCACAATAAAATAAAAATAAAGGGAATAAGACAAATATTTTCTCAAACTTAAAACAAATTTAAAAAATAAATTAACTTAAAAAATAGAAAGAATTCAGAATCTTACCATTCACCCTGTTCCACCACTGCTGCCTGGAATAAGCCATCATGACATTCTGCCTTGATTAGGGAACGGTGGTCCTAATTACCTGGCTGATTTTTCATCTTGCTTCTATGCAGCTAAGAAGACCAATGAGGACAAGAAGTTCATAGATACTCAATTCAAAGCTAATGATCAAATGGAAGGAATGTCTTTAACATACTTTATGGTTCAAAGGAAACCTTGAAAAAAATGAAGTCACTATTTCAAAATATTACAAATGACAATACAGAAATCACATAAAAAATCAAAATAAAATCAAGTGAGACAATTCTAAGTGGAAGTAAAGTAAAAAAGACACTTTTGTTGTGTTTACTATTATTCTAGCTGAGAAGGGTTTATTCATATTAGATATACAATATCCAGGTCATATATTACCTTCTCATAGAGATAATCCCTTCATTCAAAACCTGAGATGGACAGAGGCACAGGGAGGGAATGGTGGGGGGTGGGGGAGAGAGAGGGAGAGAGATTGATTGATTGATTGATTGATTGATTGATTAAGGGGTTAGAGAGTGTCATGAAGTCATGAAGGTGGGGGCCAGAGAACTACAGCACCACAGAATGTAAGACTCTCTCCTTTAGTACTACATCACCAGCCCTTTTCATTTATATTTTATTCAGAGACAGGGTCTTGATAAATTGCTCAATTATCCTGGCTGAACTCAAACTTACCATCCTCCTCCCCAGCTTCCCAAAGTACTGTGATTATAGGCATGCCCCAACATGCCTGGCTTACAAGATCTCTTTTGCATCATTGCAAAGCCCTACCAACAAGGTATGTATTTAGGTAGGTTACTTAACTTCATCATCAACATACTTTACATTTAACTATTTGTCTCTAATTCTTTATTGCTGTTTTTCTATGTTTGTTAGAGTAGCATGACCTGAAGACAAGCAGTTATGTTATTTTATTTTTTTAAATTTTGTGCCATGTATTCCCAGGTTGACAACCCATGGTAAATTGTATTGTCTGTGTTGGTAAGTGAAAAAAAGAACTTTTACTCAAATAGTAAGATTTTCATTTGAGGTGGGTAGAGAGCACTTGTGAGGTATGGGTAGAATAAGGAAAATCAACAAGGGTTCTGGGGAATGCAGAAATTAGCAAACACAGGAATTCCTTATAATCTTGAGGACCCAAGAGAACACTGGAAGAAAAGGAGAACTTGGAGACAGAAATCATGGGGGAGTGGTTTCTCAGCCCGGAGTGCAGTGCACACTGAAAGGAGAGAGAATGGCCTCATTCACACAGCCAAGGCAGGAGGTAACACAGCTGTACAACCTGAGCCTTGCTGTCTCCCACCCATACACTCCTATCAAATTCAGTGGAAAGGAAAGGCCCACAGAGCCAAGAAGGTCAGTCCAATGGTCAGCTTCCAAAATCACAGAGCCAAATAGGGAAGGGTGGGACTGCAAGACAACTACAACTCATGAACTTAATAAACAGCCATGCAATACATATGGGGCATCATCTTTAAAGTATGGTTTCAAAGGAAAACTAGGAATAGAATCCTAATGAACATTTAGCTCAGAAATCTTAAAAAGAGTCAACTGTATAAAATCAAAATAAAACTCAGAGGAGGCAATTTTGAGAGGGCTTCAGTTGAAGAAGTATCTCTAAATGTTCAAACATCAGGCAATCTTGAAGGGTTATATGTACAATCCTTTAGTCAAATAAAAATGTTCAACTACACAACGACCTAAATGTTTATATCCCTGCCACCAAATTTTATCTTACAATCCAAGTCCTACTATAATAGGGTTAAGAAGGTGGGCCTTTGATGAGTGATTCAATCAGTAAGTTGGAACCCCTGTGACTAGGATTGATATCCCAAAAAAGAGGTCTGAAGACTAATTCATACATTCTACTCTAATGGGACAGAAAGAAAGGGCATCTAGCATAAACAATGAGCATTTATGGGATACCACTATGTTCAGTTCCTTAGTATTGTACTTCTAGGCCTCCAGAACTGCAATAAACAAATGCATATTATTTATAAGTTACTTGGTTGATGACAGCTTTTTAATAGCACCCCAAATGGACTAAGATAACAATGATGGGGAAGGGAACATAAATGTTTGGAAATTTCATAGGTCCACATATGTTCCTCTGAAACGTCTCCATTTATCTAGATGGCATTTCTGGTCTGCATCATTAATTCACCCCCCTGCCATGGTGCAGCTCTATGCAGTTTTTGTATGCCTCCACAGAGACAACGATCAGATAACAAGGCCAATCTGTAAATAACTGTGGTACCTGTATCCTGCACTGTATACCTCACTATTTCACCTTAAGAGACCTGTAAACCCAGCCGATGTTGTGAACCTACATTAGCTGACATCACAAGCATCATTCTCCTACACGGTCAGGGGAGAAAAGGCAAGATGCAGCTTTCCTATCTGAGGTACAGAAAGATTCTTTTAAGTAACAATGCCACCCAGAACTAAAATCTAAAATGCCTGTAAATAGTAAGGAAATATAGGTAAGAGATGAAAGCTATAAAAGAGCTTTTTTCCTCCAAGGGAGCCTTTCAGCTCCAAGAGAAATCAAAAGCTCAAAGAACTTCCCTGAGCAAAATTTCACTTTATAGTCCATCTGCAGATTAAATTCTTCAGGAGGAAAGTTTGAAGCAAAGCAGCCTGTGGAGAGCCTAGAACTGGGAGAGTGTCAGGTTACGCATGTATGGATGTATCTTTTAAGTTAGTTGGGTTTAATGGACTAAAAAACAAAAAAAACTCTAATAATAAAGGAAGAACCACAGCTACCTTGTGTCCTGGTCATATAGATAAAAAGAACACTCTGCTTGTCCTCACCTGCATCTCATCAGAGCACTACATAATAGAGTCTTTGGGAGAGAAAAGAGAGCAGATCCCCATGTCTCGCCCCTTGTCAAGGTGCAGGCCCCCAACTCCGCAGCCTGCAGTTCTCTGCCCTGTGGACAGCCTTTTCTCTGAAGCAACATGACTGCTGGCTTTGAGTTGGGAAGAGCTAAAGACTTTTTCTTCCTGTAGCTATGAAGTGCTGACCTCACGGCTGGAATTGGAAGATAAGGAAAACGTTCTAATCCATATGTTAATTATTGAAATTAAAACTGCAAACAAATATTTTGGGAAACTTAAAGTTGCTTCCAAAGATGGCAACTTTCCATTTTGTGCTGAAAGGGTAATTGTGTATTCAAAGGCTCAGATCTTCCCGAAGATTCATGCATTATGTATGCCGCACTTTCCTGGGACATAGAGGATGTCACGCTCTGTATCCTGCTGAAATGGGGAAATAATTTCAGACAGGGTTGACTTGAAAAATATGAAAACTTAAAAAAAAAGAAAAGAAAAACCTTGGAACGTTGTTTTTGGGACACAGAAGTTTTCACTAAGTTAAAGCCTCCTTTTTGGGATAAGAAATTGGGAAATGAAATGCACAATAGCACAGTAACAACCAACTATAAAAATAGCTTCTTTAAGACAAAATGAAAGAGGCAAAGAATAACGCTTGGCACACCTTTCCTATTATGTGCTAGATACTGATGGCTTTAGGCTTCTTGGTGACAGGATCTCTCATAACTCCTCAATTCTGTCACTTCAGGTCAAAACCAGCCATAGTTAAACAAATTAGCAAAGCTGCATTCCAATAAACTTTCTTCCCAAACACAGATGGTCAAAGGGATTTGGTTTGCAGGATGGATTTTGATGACCTCCATATAATCTATACATCTACAGACTGATATTTTTATGAGGCAAGTGTTTAAAAGCTTATAATATTGCATACGTTTATAAGCTGACGACTGCACTTAATGATTCCTGGGCTTTTTCATCCGTTGGATGAGTACAGATGTCCCCACATCAACATCAATTAAACAGGGAGACAGCTACACTGCCAACATCAAAGTGCTCCTGGGAATGGAAACAGATCAAGCATCCTGACTGTATTAAGTTTAACATTCCCATCGTCAGATTTAATAAAATCTTGTTAATAGTTTTCAAAGTCAAGCCTATGCACATTTTCTCTAACTTCCAACTCAAAATCACATATTAATTTCAGCCACTGGTACCTGAGGCAGTTCCATTGCAAAGGCTTTCTCAGCTGCTCTAGGGAAGAAAAGGCTACGAAAATTCAAACATCTGTCTATAGCAACTCCACTCAGGGTCTCTACTCAGAGAGTCTCATCAAACCAAATGAAAAGGGGCAGAATGCAATAACATCCATTTAGATTTGCTGCCTGATTCTCATTTAGTTGTCCTGATTTCTTTTACTCCCTGGGCACATCTGCCAGTGCTTATTTTTATGGCTGATTTATGGTATAGGTTTGATTAACATACCCCTACACCTTGCAAACCTTAAAATACACAGTGTGGATCAAGCAAAGTACAGCATAAACTCTATGAGTTCAAGGTCAAGCTAAAATATAGCTAATAATAGCTAGTCTGTCCACAGGACAGCCTTCTGCTTTTATTCTTGGTGTACCTTCCCAGATGCAAAGGGACAGGCTGCTTTCAAAACAAGATGAGATGATTTTTTTGTCATGCCACAGTTCAGGTGTTCCTATTGTATCTCTATACTCTGTCATTATAAACTTGGAAAATTCAGAATAATTACGATTTTTCCATGTTCAGGAGTAAGTCAAAATTTTCATTTAGGGATAGCAGTTACTGCTTGTAGACATAAACTTATCTGATGTCTTCAGTTATTATCACTTAATGTGCTCTAATTTGATGACATTTCAACTACAGCCTTAAAAATAGGTCAATTCTTTCTTATCTACATTTGGAAATTTGGGTGAATGCAATTAAATGCAACATCTTTGGGGAAAATATGACCAACATATAATCTATTTGAGGTCGTGGAAAGTTAAGACCACCAATTACACAGCACTGATTTGTGCGCCTTATTTGGGAAAGCCAGATGGTATATGATGGAAAATACCCTTCCATAGCCATAGATTGTACAGAATATCATGAATACTATGATTACCTCCCTATAAGCTATTCTTTCTTCCATCTTTTGAAATATATGGGCTTGAGAAGCAGCTACTTTATTTAATCCAATAATCAAAGAAATCCCCAACCTCCCATACTGTGGCTGTTCAAGGTTAAACAGCTCGTATTCCTGGCAGTAGATAGTATTCCCCAAACATCTTGGCACAGACTATAGCCATAGATACATGACTGGAAGTTTTAACAGACACACAGAAAAAAGTTGCTCACACTTTCAGGAAAGCCATGCCATATCTTGAACAGTCACTGCACATTTAAATCAAAGGCACTTCACAATTATAAAGTCAATGATTTAATTATATGAAATCAGTAATCTCTTCTTGTTTCACAGTAAAATAATTTCAAATATGTAAATACTAGAATGGGTAATTATTTCCTTTATATTAAAAAATTTTACATTGTTGTATATTAATAGCAAATCCTTGTTTATAAAGTGCTAAAAATGCACAATGCCTTGATTTACACTTCTACTTCCAAGTAATTAAGAATGGAAATAGCCTTACCATTGAAGCATCATTGATGAATCTAAGTATCAGGGGCAGCATTGCTATACGTTCTATGAAACTCAAATTAGGAGCCTAAGATACAGGTGATGCAAACAACAGCTTTGCTACTAAAAATATGATTAAAGTGAAATGAATCAACTTGGAAGTGGACCAATTTGAAATTCTGATGTCATACTAGGATTCTAAGAAAAAGAAAAAGAAAAAAAAAAGAACAGAACAGAAACAGAACAAAGTATTTTCCTTTGTGAATCCTCACCACTGACTTGCCAGAATGTTAATGAGATGAAAGATATTTCTCACAATACCACGTCAGATGGCACACTTCTATAAGGTGCTCCTTCCAAAACATAACCTACTATATGAGGAGATTCCAGAAAAAAGACTTATGTTAAAGAGAAGTAATTAAATCAGAAGGGACTGATAAGTCTTGGAGGCCATTAACCTGCAGGCCACTGGGGTCAAGCCAAACAGATGCCCCTTCCAAAGCCCTTTTCCTGTTTTGCTGGGCCCTGTTACATCTGCCACTACAAATCTACGCTGCTGTGCCAATAACTCTAATGATCTAAGACATGCCTAACTTCAAGTGAAACTGAACTATTAGTGCAATTACAAGTGGTCTTGGCTGATTCCAGTATTTGCAAATTCTAATGAGGATAAAGTCCTCCTACATCCCAGGCCACTAAAGTGATTCTGAAAATCTCACTCTCTTTCCTTCCTAGACTATCGCTCACTTCATATACAACTATGTGAAACATATGTAAATACTATGTTTGGAAATGAGCATACATATTTGAAAATATGCAATTATGTATAAATTCCAATGTCCTCATTATCCCAGAGGCTAATGGCAAAAAAGCATGTAGACAAATCATTTTTGAGTTTTTATATAAAGAAAATGATTCAATGGTACTGAAATAAAAACTTCATTTAAAAATAAAACTACATAATGTTAGTATCTTTCTGGAATTATTTGTTTCATTCATTTTAGTTATATTATACTAGATATCAAAAATATAAACATTAGTTTTAAAATAAATGTCAGTGTTTGATTCTGCAATATAGCTCTTCGTTTCTTGTCCACTGTAGACACTCATTTATAAAGTGCATGGAAGGATGAATAAATTAATGTCAAAATGCTTGTGAAATGTTTACCTTTATTCTTTGATCAGTGGTTCCTAGAAATAAAACTAAACACAATATATACGGAATTGTCATTAAACCATATGTTCAAAGTTATATTTTCTAAAAGACAGAAACTAGGAACCAGAGATCTTTTGCAACAGCAAAAGGGATCAAGAGACAGAAAGAGGAAAAAGGGAGGGGCGAGGAAGGTGAAAACGAATTAAGCTGTGTTAGGTGAATGTGCCAAAGTCTCGAGGAATACAATCTTTCTGTACTGCAAACATGTACTAGAAAAAATTATAATTTAACAATAAATAAAAGTAAAATGAAAGAAAAGGGAAACGCCCTGGTTCCATATATTTATAAATATGCTAATGGCAAGGAGTCTCCACCTACTGTCCAATGCAAATATCAACCTTTATTATAGTAAAGCATCTCCCAATAAGACAGACCTTTATCTTTGTCATACCACCTTTATCTTTGTCATGCTGCCAAATGCAGCCATAGAATGGGCAATATTTTAATAGATATAAAATTCAAAACGAGAAAAAGTGAATTTATACTTCAAGAACAAGCTAATATGTAACCAAATGATACTTAATTTTAGAGTTGAACAAATTTAATAAGGAGAGATAAACTATAGTGAATCTACTGAATATGGAAGAGTTATTCAAAAGCATTTAACTTAAAATGTCAGTAAAATGATGAAGAATGGCTAAACTTAATTCTGGATTCAGGTTTTCTATAAAGAAAGTAAACTAATAACTATTAATGTATACAGACAGATATAGAAAAATCTTCCTCTATAAAACTACCTCTATAAAATATGAACATGGTTCACATTTCTTAAACATCACTGTGTACTTTAAACCCCTAGGATTCTTTAGCCAAATGTAGATTCTGATTCAGCACATATAGTAGAGATAGTATATTTTGAACAAGTTTCCAGACGGTGAGTAGCTGATGGATCAAATATTGTGGAACAAAACTCAATTTTTTCACAGTCAGTAAAGAAGATGCATGCAAGGACGGTAGATATCAGGTGCTAATGAAAATATATTTACAAAGTAGATCTCCAGACAAGATTTGGCTTGCAGTCTCATTTTAAGCCCTGATAATTCCATATTTCTATAGATGAGTAAAGTCAATGTATGTGAATAGTGCATGTACATTATGCTAGTTTGTACATACACATGATTCATTTCATAATTTATTTTCAACTTTTCATGTGTTACCATTATGAAATTGATTTCAGTGCTCCAGATCTTTTCAAAGAGAGGTGTATAACAAAGGTATGCATAGCTAGACTTTTATCATGCAGACTTACTAGCTGACTGTAGGCCTCCTCTTCATATCTACCCATTTATGGAACAAGGAATGCACTGGAAGAAGAGCAGGGCAGCTACACATTCTCTGAGCATTACTAACATCATGAACAAGCTGGGTGATCTGTCTTTCCTCTAGAGACCTTGATTAAACTCCAGCTTCTTTTTTGCGTAATTTTATTGATAAACAGCAATGAGACAGTTTCAAATCAAATTGGTAGGACAGCTTCAATAATTAACACATAGCATACTATTCCTCGCAGTGGTTAATTGCTGTACAAGATGCGGACATAATATTCTATCTACCAACAAAATTAGAACAAAACACTCTATTCATTAAGAGAATGTAACTATATATCTATACTAACCACGTTGAAAACACAGATACAAAATGGACATTCATCTGTATACCCTTTTTTTGTTAAGTTCTGTTCTTTGAATATTATGAGTGTGTTAACTCAGCAAAATAATCTAAAAGAATTCAGTAGTCCATAATAGTATTGGGTCTTCCGCTTCACTGGCAATGTCAAAAATTGTTGACCTGAGTCCCCTACAGCTCAACATAACAGCATGGCTTTACTTCTTATATTTCGTTTTTACACTTTTCTGCTGGGTGGTTAAGAGCAAGGTAAAGCAGGACCTATGCAACAACAGTTGTAGCTTTTGGGTCTGATACAGTCAATGAAATCTCCTCAGGATTTATCCTGAGACCTGTACCTCAGACTGTTTGTCAGTGTCAGCCATGTGGATGAGTCTCGGCCATTGCTTGGCCAATGTGCTCTCTGTGAAAGACTGAGAAAATGTTTTCTCTCCATGTGACTCTCCTTAGCCACACTCTACATCACTGATCACTTTCCACTTTGGCTCCATCATCCCCTTGATCAGAAAATTTGGGACACTGCAGAGTTAGATGACGTTACAGTACAAGTTCTCATATGTCCTGAGTCTTAATTGACCTTGGAAGGCCAGGGTCAAAACGTTGTCTTTCCTTGCAGCCCTCCTTTTCATCTAATTTTTGTCTGCAAACTTAGGTTGCTAACCATCCAGAAGATAAGCTTATTGTCATTACCATACAACTTAGGTTGTTAAGCTTACCCTCACTATCTGTCTGCATATCAAATATCTTAGACATAATATGGAACAGGTATTTTTCATCAAGCATTGATATGTTGAACTTTAAGTCCCTACAAGAATATGATTAAAAAACATTTAAAACTTAGAATATATTTTAAAAATAGAAAAAGAATTATGTACTTCTTATGTTTATGTACTTACATAAGTCCAAAAATCTCACCATATACAACCTTGAAGCAGGACAGTCCCACAATATTCCTTTTCCTGTCTTTTGCTTTCATTCACCACTCCTTTCTTTTTGAACAACGATCTACCCAACAGACTTCAAAGCAGCAACTGGCATGTCATGACAAGCAGCCCATATTCAGAAGACCAGAATGACAGGCACACAAAGCATGAAACTACTATTACAGATTACCAACTGCAGTGCAGTTGCTTAGTTCACAGGTATCAGCATATATAGTTAGTCAGGGTGAGAATCTTTCCAATTAACTGCTAGATTTAAAAAAATCTTCTGAAGA
>NW_004524635.1:1508100-1518613 GCF_000260255.1 Octodon degus
CAGGATTGCCTTTGCTATTATAGGTCTTTTCTGGTTCCAGATAAATTTTAGGGATGATTTCTCTAGCTCTGTGAGGTATGTCAGTGGTAGTCTGATAGGGATTGCATTAAATCTGTACAGCAATTTGGGAGTATGGCCATCTTCACAATGTTGGTTCTTCCTATCCAGGAGCATGGAATATCTTTCCATTTAAACTCCAGCTTTGACACTGGATAGTTGGCTAATTGCTGGAAGCCTCACATTCTTTATTTTAAAACTATGGATAAAATAAGTACTCTTGAAAATTAAACAGGTTGAGTGTTTGTCACAATCTTTGCACATCACACACTCAATAAATGAAAGTGTTTAAGATGCTAATAACATAATATGACTTCATTTTCTAAAGAACTATATTGGTTTATTATTCATGTTAGAACAGTAAAATCAGTCTTTTGGCTCTGATGTGCCTAAAGAACTATAAAACTTTCTAGTCCATTATTTATTCCTGTCATCTTGTTTAATTCTACTCATTGTATCTTGCTAAGAAGCTCAGTAGTCTAGGCTAAAAGTGTCCTCATAAAATATCATTCTTTATTACACCAATAAGTCAGAAATGTGAGTCAAGTAAATAAAGGTGGTGCGCAAAATGAAGCCTTTGGAGATTATAGAGCTGCTGACTGAATAGCCAGTGAAAGTATAAAGGTCTGAAGCAACCATTCTACCTTTGGAAAAGTGTTTCTTTGCTTTTGCAGTCAAAACTTTATGAAGTGAGGAGAGACCTTTTTTTATTTTAAAGAGCAGACTACCACTTGCCATATCTACTTTCAATTAGTGTTAACTTTTACTTTTTGAAAATCAGTATTGGTAGGATAAGGCCACTAAAAATTTGAAACTTTGCTGCACATTATAGGCTTCTGAAGGCCCTAGGAAACACCACGAATCTGCTATACAAACCTATAAATGGATGGAATCAATATGGAGTGAGACCTGAAAAACTCATTCCATGTTACTTTAGTTTAGAATATGTGACTTATTAAACACAGACTTGATGAAACTTTGCTTTTAAATCATATGTAGATGGATAACCAATTGCATAATTGATAAGCAATTTAACAAACTCACCTTTCTTAAATAGTATATTATTATTAAGGCATTTTAAATGGTCTTATAAGGATTGAAATACTGTGCTATCAGGTCATGACAGCAGACCTTGAAAATTCTTCTTTAACAATGTTATTAGTGGTTACTCATGACTATTACAAAATAAATTTTAAAATCATTTATCATGTCTCCATTGATAACTTGTTTTGGAGGTCAAAGCAGTACACACTGTAATATAAACTGTTAGAAGTTCCTGCAGCTTGAGCAACTTTGTAAAAGAACTAGAGCCTTCATTTACAGTCCAAGTTTCACTCCCAGTAAAACCGTATTTCCCAAAGCCTAGGTACCTCAAATTTAAGCATCATAAAGTTGATCCAGCCCTTTATTCAGGTGTGTACTCTATTACTATGACACAGCGAAAACATTAAGTACTAGTATTTTGTTTGCAGTTTAGAGCTAATTTGTTTGGCTTAGGATGACAGAAATCATTATGGTACCAAGGATATTCCCAGAACATACAGTATTGGCCTTCAAGTTGCTCAATCCAACGTGGGGGGGAAACTCTGGGCTATGCCATGTTTTAAAATTGTAAAAAAAAAAAGTGCTCTACATGCTTTAATGCATATGCATTCATAACAGTGTCTGTCCATATCAAAACACAAATTGGTAGTTTTTCAAATTGTAGGAATGTGGAAAATTTATTTTGATTTTATGAGGCTAGCATTTAAAAAACATATCACCTGGATTTGAGGAAAACATCGCTGTACTATATGGATATAGGTATATAAATGTAGTAGTGGTTCTCAACTTGAGTTTCCAGAAGACTCAACTACAGGACGTGCTTTTGAAAACATGAACTGAAATATCTAATCCAGTGGAATGGATGGACTCAAACTGCCTCTTTAACAAGTTCCAGGCATGCTGATGTGAAATGTAACAGTACTGCACTTGGCTTACTGCTACACAGCACCTTGTTCTTAAAGGAAGCCAGATACTCTATTTTGCCTCTTATCCCCCATTACCACAAATATTTACAGAATTTGTCTGCTTGTTCGTATCATCATTTTCTTTAAATCAATAATTAGAATCATTGGGATAGTAAAAAAAAAAATGAGAATACCTGGGTGCATCTTTAGGCTTAGTGTCAGCAGGGATTGTAGTTCAGTGTTCCTCAAACTTCACTACTTATTCAAATCAAATGGCAGCCTTTACACATCACAAGACCCAGGCTGCATCACAACTTAGTCTGTACTGCTTGGCCAGAGTATCTGAGACTTGCTAAGGGTAATTTCTAAGGAGAGTTATTTATCTCTCAGTGTTTTTTTGTTTGGTTGGGGGTTTTTTTGGACCAAGGATTGAACTCAGGACCTTGTGCTTGCCAGGAAGGCATTTATGCCACTGAGCTTTATCCCCAGCCCTCTCATTGTTTTAGAAGCTGAGAAATCCAATTCAGGGTACTGAAATTCAAGTCTGTTGAGCAGTGCTCCCTATGTCTTTGCATGGTGGAAAACTAAAGGCCCAAAGGAGGATGAAAACTACTTCTTCATGTGGCAGAGAAGCAAGAGGCAGTGAACCCACCTCCCAAGCTCTTCTCCCACACATTAATCTGTTTAGGAAGTAGATTCCTCAAGATTTCATTCCCTTCCAATAGGCTCAACATTTTTGTCCTGAGGGTTTAAATTCTAACCCAAGAAATTGGAGGGGCACATTCAGACACGAGTACCAATTAAAGCAAAAATTCTGGGGTTGAGCCTCAGGCATCAATAATCTCCAGAAAATTCCAGTATCACCATAAGTTGAAAATTCATCAGTAGTCCTGGCAACTGCTACTATAGGAGTCTCTCTATTCCAAGGTGCAATTCTTGCTAATAAGATCACTAGCACCACAAAAATCTCTCTAACCTCACTCTGATCATATCTCATTGTTTTTATTTATACTATTCAGTTTCAAAAATCTATAGTATATATAAGGTTCAACTTGAGTAACATGCACTTTGACATCTAATTTTAAATGACCTGCAAGTTTACTTTATTCAGTTTCTCGATGCAAAACGGCAATACATTTTAGTGTGAAAATACAGGACACTTTAGTGAGTTTAGAGACCTTAGAGCAAAGCTACTCAACAGAAATTTATGAGATAACAGAAATGTACATTTGTTCTGTACAATTAGCTAGCTGCAGGAGATTCTTGACTACTAAACATGTGACTGCTGCACTACACACAGTGAACTTTATGTTACGTTTAAGTATATGTCTAATCACATGTAGTTAGCACCAACATATTCGACAGTACAACCATGAAACCTAAATTGACTTTAGCCTGAAACTGGTCTGTGTGTATCCTAGGAACACCTGTTTAATGTGTCAAAGTCGAATACATACAATGTTCTGTGTTAAGGAATGTACATGTCTATTTTAGTTCACCTGATCACTTGGCAAACTCTCTTGCAGAATCAAAGATAAGAAATGTAACTTATAGACTACGCAGCCTATTTCAATTTCTCAACTCTCTTGTGGTGAAAGCTCCCTTAGACAATCCATGTACAAAGGCTAAAGGCTGTGTGCTAATAAGAATGCACTTACAAAGCAGGCAGCAGATGAGATGTGGCCTGGAAGCTTATCATAGGACCATAATAAGCCAGACTTTTATGACTCAATGAACCACAGAAGAAAGCATGTACATAGCTACTGCAAAGGCCTCATTCCAGTACAAGCTCTTGCTTCAACATTCACCTCATCTTAGAATTACCACTTTACTGAGACCAGATGAGGCATTATCTTCATCTCAATCATTCTTGCTTACTTTTAATAAGGAATTCCTTCAACTTCCTTTCAGCTCTTCTTTTCAGAGACAAATATTCTTATTCTGTTATTGGACATACTGATAATACTATAAGCTGACAGCTGGCCAAATAGCTCAGCAGATTAAAGTGCTTGCAAGCAGGCATAGGGGCCAGGAGTTTGATCCCTTAGCCTGCTGTGCCAGCCCTGCCCACAGAATTTACTGAGATGGTGATTGAGACTGGGCATGGTGGCGCACCTGTAATCCCAGCTCTTGGGAGACTATAAACAGGCAGATCACTATGAGTCTGAGCTAGTAGTGAGACGCTGAAAACACTGTAGACCCTTCCCTACAATACAGAAAAAATAACAACAAAAGGCTGAGTATTTGTGATATAATTCTAATATCCATCTACTGTACAGAGTGAAGTTTTTATACAATAATTAAAAATACATTTTGTTATATATGTATATATATTATTGCTTAATATACCTATAAACCTATAAAATGCTGATCTTTCATATTTATTTTATTAATTATTCTAACAGTAATTAAAAACCAGTTCTGTTCCAGGTATAATGCTGAGTACCACATTAATATAGGAAAATACAGCATGATTCTTTCAAAGAAATTTACGACTCTGAGGACAGAGAATGCATTTATATAAGTTAGAGAATGACTCAGGAGGTAGAAGCTAAGTAGTCAAGAGTCTACAGAAACTAGAGATCAATTCTCATCAGAATTCAATCCAGTCTAATTAATGATGATCAGCTAAATACATACTTTTTGTCTGAACTGTTAGTAAGCTACTGTGAGAAGACAACAGTAGAAAAAATAAGATTTTGCTGCTCTACCATATGGTATTATTGTGTAGAAAAATCATGAACACACTAAACAACTGCAAGGAATATTGGGTTTATTATAAAAGTTTTCTTCAAATTATTTGTCACAAGAATGAAAGAAATTAAAAGGAAGAGCCTTAAAAATGCAATTAGTCTGTGAAAACACACTCTATGGAAGGACCAATATATAGAGGTGAAAAACTTTTGTTTACCTAACAAGCAATGCCATAATTTTTAATCACTTAGATTATACTTTATTTATTTACTTAGTCAGTACAGGGATTCATCGCACAGCTCGGACGTGTTGTGATCCTCCTGTTTTCAGCCTCCCCAGCACGGGAATATAGGCGTGCCCCACTGCACCCAGACTCAATCACCGGCTCAGAGTGCAGGGGTCTGGCCAGAGCAGCATGTGGTCATACTACTTACAAAAAAGACTAAATCACAGTGACATTACTGTCATTCAAATATCAATAAGACCAAAGATCTTCAAGATTTTATACTACCTTTTGCCAAAATGTGCTACCAGAGAAAGCTTAGAATTCTTACTCTTCCAGTCCATAATGTATGATATAAAGGCCATTGTACTAACAGTGAATGGATGAGACACTTATCATGTCTTCAGTGAGCAATTACTGGAACCAAAGCTGAGAAAACTTAGGTACATATCTACTGCAAATCATATACGATTCAACCTAGCAGAAACGAGATACTAAAAGGAGTAACGGTAAAATTTACTGGGCATTAGAATTGCATGGAATACACACTAATTTAAAAAAATGGTCTTAATTATACTTTATCATATCAATAAATTAGCAAATACTTTTTTATTCCTTTTTGTCCTCCTCTTCCACTTCCCCCTTTCTCCTCCTCCCCTTCCACTTCTGCTCTTCCTTCTCCCTGCTTGTCTCCTCTTCCTCTTCCTTCTCGTCTTCCTCTCATATTTCTTTTAAATACATCTTATTTTCAAACATTGCTTGGTAAACCTATTTATAAACTTTACCAGTTATATAAATCCTAAAAATACTATCATTAGTCTAAAAGACTATTTAAAATAATCATGGCAAAAAATAAATAAATAAATAAATAAATAAAACAATCATGGCGAGGTAAAGCATATTCTTTCAGACACATAAATCAGATAAGAGGGGCTGGAGAGATGGCTCAGTGGTCTAAAGCACCTACTTGGAACAAGCTTGGCAAAGCACAGGGACCGCGGTTCGATCCTCCAGCACCACATGCCAGCCAGCCGCGCCCCCTGGTGGGCTGAGCTGGCCACACACACACACACACACACACACACACAATAAATAAATGTTAAAAAAAAAAAATCAGATAAGAAACAAAAACTCTTTCCTAGCATGCTAAAAGCAAATGGATGACAATATGTTTTACATTAATATGACACAAAATTCCCAATCACAGTAATACCACCCTTCACTGCACTCCTACTGTGCTGTGGGCACATTATCCTCCTGTTATGTGGACACTTGAGGCAAACTGTGCTTTCCTGGATTTGACTCTATTTTTTAGAAGTGAAGTATTTATACTTCTTTGCATTTTATATATTGCCCAAAATACAGAATATTAAAACGCTGCAATATCATATTACAGGAATTATGAGTAAAACAAGATTTGTTTGACTTCTACTTCATTTCCAGGGTTTTTTTTTTTTCCTCCTAAAGGACCTGTGTTCCACTCTACAAAATTTGTGTGCTACCTAACAATATTTCGAAGGATGGAAGCAAGATGATACAAACTCATTAACACATAAATTAAGCCAACAAGAAAGATATCACTTTTTGTTTCATTTAAAGATCACTTTTTTTTTTTTTTTTTTTTTTTTTTAGTACAGGGTTTACAGGGTCCAGAGGGTCTCACTACACAGATCGGACTCCTAGTGATCCTCCTGTTTTTCAGCCTCCCAAGGGCTGGGATTATATGCGCGTGCCACCACGCCCAGTCTCAATTGCCCTCTCATCGCACCCTGGGGGCAGAGCCAACAAGGCAGGCCTGGGAATTGAACCCCAGGTCCCTGCCTAAGAAGGTGCATTAATCTGCTGAGCTATTTGGCCAGCCCATAAGACCACCTTTTTTTTTTTTTTTTTTTTTTCTTGGTGGTACTAGGAATCGAACTCAGGATCTTATACTTGTCAGGACAGCACTTATTCTACTGAGCTATGTCCCCAGCGCCCAAGACCACCTTTTTGATGCCTGTATGTTACTCCATTTTGGCAGGGTAGATATAACATGTCCAGCAGTATCGACCTGTCAGAAATGGACACAGGTATTCCTTTACCAAGTTTTCTAATGCTGCACAGAGTTACCAAAATACACATTATTGTTGTCATTACTGACTATAATTCCACACAGAAATTATCACAAACTTCTATATCTAATATCTTACAACATATGAGTTCTCATGTACTACAAGGCACAGGCTACATTTGGACAGTGGCCTTGATGATGACAGGATGGAATAAGTGGTGATGAGAGCAGCTCAGCAAAATCTCCTCCAGTGAGGGCCGGTGAGATGGCTCAGTGGACTAGGCGACTGTGACTCGATTCCCAGAAGCATATTCTGCACCAGCCCTGCCCCAAGTACGCTGAGCAGAGTCCAGGCCTGTGATCCCAGCACTGGGGAGGCTGAGATAGGAGGATCACTATGAATGCAAGCTGCATAGTGAGACCCTGTACCACGTGCATTTAAAAAAGAAAAAAACTACTGTAGTGAATAAATACCATGAGTATGTGTTCTGAAGGATCAGTGATGAACAACTGACCAGCTGAACAAAGACCTAAGTTGTATAAACATCACGATGGTGTCTGTCCATAACCCTACCCCTCTGGAAGGCTGGGGCAGGAGGACTATGAATTTGCATCCAAACTCGGCCACTGAGTAACATAAGACCTTGTCTCCAAACAAACTAAGAAAGGGATCACCCAAAGCACAGTACTGAAAGAGCAAAGGAGTTATACTAGGAGAAAAAAATCATGAACTTTTATTGCTATGTAAGAAAATAATGTATTTTTAATTATGTAACTAATTTGTTAATACTGCATATTTTGAGTACAGATTAGAATTTCACACCATTAAACAGAAAATTAAGCATAGAACCAATCTAAAATTTCAATTAAGTAAGCTTCTTGCCAAACTAGTACTAAAATTAGTGAAATAAAATAGATATGGCTCCTTAAATATAAAATTACAAATTATCACTAAAGAAAATTTTTAACTTACATGAAATCTGGTAAACTAAAAATTGGTAAAAGATGGTTTTATACTTAAACATTAAAAGACTCTATGACAATACTGTTTTTTTTTTATCCTGTTGTAGAATTCAAAAACTACTCTTCTGAATGTACAAAATACACATTGCCATTGTTAAATTTGAACAATCATTCCAAAAACATATACTATCAAATTACACCTTCAGATTGAACAAACATTTTATTGATCACTAGTTAAATATTTCAGGAACTACTTTTGCCCACAAAAAGTTATACTTCCTGATGAATATCCTAACTGTCCAAAAGTCACGTTTAGGCTGGGGATGTAGTTCAATGTTGCAGAACCTGCTTGGCAAGCTCAGGGTCCTGAGTTCAATTCATGACACCACCCACACAAAAAAATTAAAGAAAATAAAAGCCATGTCTGAATAGTTCCAACCCCTTTTAATTTAAAATGTTCAGGCATTCAAGGTAG
This sequence comes from Octodon degus, assembly GCF_000260255.1. NCBI lineage: Eukaryota > Metazoa > Chordata > Mammalia > Rodentia > Octodontidae > Octodon > Octodon degus. Next base: position 1,516,512 of record NW_004524635.1, read on the forward strand.
GATACAAAGAGAATGAATAACTTGCCTTTTAAATTTTGATTTAATTTTTTTGCTTTTTTCATTTATTTTAAGTTAATTTTATTGGTACATTATATATATATATATCATTCATCATATGAAATTTTTACCTGTATATGTAATATATGTTTTCTCCCTTTCCCTCTCCTCCCTTCAATCTCTCTTCCCTTTTACTTATAAAAGCTTTGTTTCAAGCTGTTTCTTTTATTTTCCTTTCTCCTTTCTTCTCTCATCCCAAGTTCCTTTGCTTCCTATTTGAGAATATTTATCATACACTTTTTTTATTTTGTACCTGGGATTGAACTCAGAACCTTACATTTGCTAGGCAGGCACTTACACTTGTGCTAACTATGAAAACTCTTCTCTACAGCATCGTAATTAGAAAAGCAACAGCCACACAAACATTTTATTCAAACATTTATCACTATTAGCAAATTTCATTGTGCACTACTGACACACACACACACACACACACACTTTTTCTTCACCAACTACGTGTTAGTATTTTCCAGCACACTTCTGTTTTTCAGAGTAATACATATGCCTACTACTTCTTTTGCATCCTACATGCAGAATCTGATGAGAACGCATTTCTCCACCATTACCAGTTCTGGTGAAGCAGCATCTCTCACCTAATAGGATCCTTTGCAACCCTGGATCCTCCTAGAGCACCATTCCCTACTAGCATGACAAGGCTAATGTTCATTTCTTTAAGAGGTGGTTAGAAATATCAATTTGTCAAAGATCTTAGAACATTACACCTAAGCAAGCAAAACCCTAAACTGGGCTCTCTTTTACATTTCCTTCTTTCCTTTGCTTTTCACTGTAGCACTTATTATTATTATTATTATTATTATTATTATTATTATTATTTTGTATATAGGGTCCCACTACGTAGTTCAGAATTGTACTGATTGTACTGTCTAAGCCTTCTCAGTGGTGAGATTACAGGTTTGCACCACCACGTCCGGTTTCAGTGGCTGGCTCAGAGCAGGGCCAGCATGGCATGCAGTGCTGGAGATCGAACCTGGATCCTTGAGCTTGCCAGGCAGGTGCTTAGACAGCTGAGCTCTCTTCCCAACCCCAATACAGCACTAATGACTACTTGGAATATTATTTTGTTTTAATTTTTTATATTATTTAAAATACTATTAAAATCATTTTTAAAAGTGAATATATCTTTACTGTCTTCTAAACAAATACAGTATAAGCTACTTGAGGGGAGAGGAGTGACAACTGCTATAGTCAAAGTTCTAGCCCTGTGGTTTTCAACAGCAACAGGCATTTTGGATGTACTCAATATATAGTTGTGGCATAAAACCTGTATGAAAAACTAGTATAATAATGCAGTAAATAGACATCTTCTATTGAATTTATCAATCTTAGTAAAAGATCTGATTTGAATAAAACAAAACTTTGAACAAAATATCATCTCTAGAAACTCTAAAACCAGAATTCAAAACTATTCCCTAATTTTGCATAACAATATTTTTTCTTTTACTTTTATGTATTTGACACAGGGTCTCACTACACAGCTTGTATTCATAGTAATCCTCCTGTTTTTGGCCTCCTCACCACTGGGATTATAGGAATGTGCCACCACACTCAGTCTCTGTGGCCAACTCAGGATTTCCTGGGGACAGGGGTAGGGATGGCATGGCATGAGATGCTGGGAATAGAACCCTGATCTTTTCACTTGCTTAAGCAGTGCTTAGTGTGCTGAGCTATCATGCCAGCCCTAATAATAATTTTGGATAACATACTTTCTAATAAAACATATTAAATGATTTATACTTTATCATGTCTGATATGTAATTTGTGCATGCAACTTAGTACTACCACATATAATTCATAGATACAAATATGTAAATCTATACAATAATAAATAAAACTTATAAGGCCCTAGCTAACCACATCAAAGGAGAAAAAAAATTTCAAATTCAAGCAATAAGAAATAAAAAGGGTGTAATTACCACAGACCCACTGGAAATCCAGAAGATTAACAATAGCTACTTTGAGAATCTTTACTCTCACAGAATAGAAGACACAAAAGAAATGCACAGATTCCTAGAAAGGTGCAAATT
>NW_004524635.1:1518713-1519938 GCF_000260255.1 Octodon degus
CAATGTGTTAATTATTGAAACTGTCCTACCAATTTGATTTGAAACTGTCTCATTGCTATTTGTTTATCAATACAATTATGGGAAAAAACAATATGCAATGTATTAATTATTGAAAATGGATTATTTGTTTTGAAATTGTTTCATTGCTATTTGTTTCACAAAATTATTTCTTAAAAAAAGGATAAATACTGGGCTAGGAAGACAGCTCAGCGGTCTAAGCACCTACCTAGCAAGTGCAAGGACTAGAGTTCAATCCCAGGACCAAATGCCATGCTGGCCCTGAAACCCAGGGGCCTGCCGTGCAGGCCAAAACTATGCAGGATGGCAAACTCTTGTTGTCCCTTCACTGGGTAGGTTGAGACAGGAGGATCACTAGAAGTCTGAATTGCATAGTGAAACCCTGTATCAAATAAATAAATAAATAAAAAGAATATTGATTTTATTGATTAGATGTATAAAGATAGTTAACTGTCACTTTATAGCCTTATAAGGATTATTTCCATTTTAACATGTTCGTAGTTTTCACAGTACATGACCCACAGGGATTCAAAATTTTTGAGAATAAAAACCATTTTTATTTTACGTATATCCCAAACTGTGTGTATAACCATAACTTTGTGTGTGTGTGTGTGTGTGTGTGTGTGTGTGTTGAAAGTCTGAATTCTATTGAATTGAAGATACCAAAGACATTCTAAGTAGGCAAATAAGAGTATATTGTTCTTATGTAGTAACAACACATTCTTAGAGGCAGAAGCTTAAACTTCTCAACATTTAATCTAGATCTACCCCAACAGGATGGTTTTACACATCATCCTTTACATTTAAATGCTTGTCATGGCTTCTGAAAGCCTCATTCTCTATTCAGACTCTGATCCTAATGAAATGGTACCCCATGCAATGGGTGCCAAAGCCACCTATGAGACATAAGAGTTTGTAGAGCTTGCAAACCTAACTTTCATCACCAAACCTAAGAATCTATATGCACTGAATTTCACAGCTGCTACTACTGATCTTGGTAAGACATCTAAAGATGCAGATGGATCCACATCATCTGGAGTATTGAAAGGATACAGCTGATTATGTTTGTATTATGTTAGTATTAACAGAGGGTGCAGCTGACTCCCTTTAACTGGGACAAGGTAAAGGACAAAGAAGAAAGGGAGATATGAGAATGAGAGAGAGAGAGAGAGAGAGAGAGAGAGAGAGAGAGAGAGAGAGAGAGAGA
>NW_004524635.1:1520038-1523104 GCF_000260255.1 Octodon degus
TTCTACAAGAAATTTCTGGAAGATATAATCCCTATACTCCTCAAACTCTTCAATGAAATTGAAAGGGAAGCAATTCACCCAGCATCATTCCTGAAGTACTGTACTGATACCAAAACCAGGGAAAAACACAGCTAAATGAGGGAACTACAGGCCAAACTCCCTCATCAACATAGATGCAAAAATCCTCAATAAAATTCTAGCAGGCAGAATACAGTAATCCATCAAGATTATATACCCTGACCAGGTAGAATTCATCCCTGGGATGCAAGTATGGTTGTACATATGCAAATCTATACATGAAATACATTGTATTAACAGAGCCAAATATAAAAACCACATGATCATCTCAAAAGATGCATAAAAGGCTTTTGACAAAGTCTAACACTAATTCATGTTCAAAATCCTACAGAAAATTGGAATAGATGGCCTCTACTTCAATCTGATAAAAGGAGTCAATGACAACCCAACAGCTAACATAAGTCTAAATGGGGAAAAACTGAAAACTTTTACAGGTAAATCTGGTACAAGACAAAGATGCCCTCGATCACCACTCCTATTCAATATAGTTCTGGAATCATTAGCTATGGCCATTAGACGAGAGAGAGAAACAAAAGGAATAAGAATAGGTAAAGAAGAAGTTAAATTATCATTACTTGCAGATGACATGATACTTTACTTGCAAGACCAAAAATCTCCAAAAAAAAGCTACTAGAATTGATAAACAAATTCAGTAGCATAGCAGGATACAAATTCAATATCCAAAAGTCAATAGCATTTATCTAAACAGATAACATACACACTGAGAGGAAAATTAGAGAAACAATACCTTTTACAATAGCACTGAGGAAAATGAAATACCTTAGAATTCATCTAACTAAAGAAGCCAAAGATCTTTTCAAGGAAAATTACAGTACTCTGAAAAAAGAGATCACAGAGGATTTGAAAAAATGGAAAGATATTCCCTGATCCTGAATAGGAAGAACCAACATTGTGAAGATGTCCATACTCCCAAAATTGCTGTAAAGATTTAATGCAATCCCTATCAAACTACCACAACACACTTCCCAGACCTGGAGAAATCAATCCTAGACTTTATTTGGAACCAGAAAAGACCTGGAATAGCAAAGGCAATCTTGGGCAGCAAAGACATGGGAGGAGGCATTAAAATTCCTGACTTGAAATTAGACTACAAAGCTACTGTGATAAAATCACCATGATACTGGCAACAAAACAGACTTGAGGACCAACGGACTAGATTAGAAGACGCAGATGCCTCTACAAACATACTCAGCCAACTTATCTTCGACAAAGGGTTCAAACATGCTCACTGGAAGAAAGATAGCCTATGTACCAAGTGGTGCTGCAAAACTGGCTGTACACATGCTGAAAACTAAAACTTGATCCAGCTCTATCACCAAGCACAAAGCTCCAGTCAAAATGGATTAAAGATCTAAACATTAAAACAGAAACACTAACTGGAAGAGACAGTAGGAAGAACTCTTGAAGACGTAGAGGTAGGCAAAGAGTTCGTGAACAAGAATCAAATCACACAGGAAACAGTTGAAAGAATTAACAACTGGGACCTGCTCTTATTGAGAAGTTTTTTTTCATGTCAAAAGAAATTACCAAAAAAGTGGAAAAAAAAACCCCACAAATTTGGAAAAAAAAAAATCATGACAAATAAGTACTCAGACAAAGGTCTGCTCTCTAGAATTTATGAGGAACTCAAAAACACTAGGGCCCCAAACTTTAAAAACCTAGTCCAGAAATGGGCATCCGAAATGAATGTACATTTCTCAGAGGATGAAATTAAAGAAGCAAATAAATATATGAAAAAATGCTTGTTTAGGTAAATGAAAATTAAAATCACCGTGAAGACCAAGTTTATGCTCAACAGATTGTCAAAGGAAAACACAGACAGAAAACTTGGCACATAGCAGACACTGAAGAGGAGGTAAGACATAAAACAAAAACCCAGAATCACTGGCAATTTGACAATTTTCTCCAAATTCCCTTTAAAATACATTTTTTTTGTGTGTGATAAGACAAAGACACAAGGAACATTATCAAAAGTTCTTAAAGTTCAAATGGGATCAAATAAAACTATGATAGAAGAAAATACTGTGGAAAAATTACTTTGCTTGTGGTATACTGAAATAAATAAAAGTTACTTTTAATTAAAAAAATGCTCCACATCACTAGCCATCTGTGAAATACACATTAAAACGACACTGAGATATCATCTCACCCCAGAAAGAATGGCTATCATGAAGAAATCACCCAACAACAAATGTTGGAGAGGCTGTGGAGAAAAAGGAACCCTTCTACACTGCTGGTGGGAATGCAGACTATTGTAACCATTAAGGAAATCAGTGTGGAGGCTCCTTAGAAAAGTTGGACTGGAAATCCCATTTACACCAGCTATTCCTCTACTGGAAATTTTCCTGGAGGATCTGAAAACATATCATAGTGATACAGGTGTGCCTAAGTTTATAACAGCACAATCTGTGGTACCCAAATCTTGGAAACAACCAAGATGCCCATCACCTGTGGAATGGATGAAAAAGAAGTGGTAATTTTATACAATGGACTCAGTTATAAAGAATGATAAACGCAAAGCCTTTAGATTTAAGTGGATGCCACTTGAAAATATACTCTTAAGTGAAATAAACCAGACCGACATGTGTAAATATAGTATAGTCTCCCTAGTGTAAGAACTCAAAAGAAGAAATACAAATAGAAAGGTATAAAAATTAAAAGGCAAGCGAGAACTTGAGGATTGGACAATGAGGAGAGGGCAAAAAGAAAAACTGGGAAACATGACAGGGGCAAAGCCATACATTTATATGTACAAAATGAGTAAGGCAAGGATCCTGAGAATCTTCAGCATGTTTTTAAAACTAGCAGTCAACTGGTAGGATTCTCACCCTGACTAACTATATATGCAGATACCTGTGAACTAAGCAACTGCACTAATGATACCAAGGTGTAATGGTAAGGTCATGCTTGGAATGTTTGTCATTCTGTTTTTCCAAATAGGTACCTCTTGTCATGAAATACTTATTA
>NW_004524635.1:1523204-1543162 GCF_000260255.1 Octodon degus
AGACTGACTTTTAGGTTTAGTTCATATTAACTGCCGGCCCATACATGGTCTGTTATGTTCCTATGCTCTAACTGTGGATTTCTTCTCTAGCCTAAAAGGAAATCCAAAAGTGAGTTTCATGGTATGCTCTAAACTTGTCCAGATAGACACCACTACAGCTAATTAGCATGTTACTACTGCAGATGATTTGATTGCTTAGGAACAGTAGTCATTCAATGGACAATTTTGTGTCAGTGAATCAGTCTGCAGGTTCAACTATCACACACAGAGAGAGGAACATCAAGAGTTCCTAAGCCAAAAACCTGTACTAGGTCAGACTGGGGGGGCCAGGGAGATAGCTCAGTGGAATAAGTGCGTGCCTAACAAGCACAGGGTCCTGCGTTCAATCCCTGGTACCGCAAAAACAAAAAAAAAAAAAAAAATAGATCAGACTGGATAAGAATCCTTGCAACCTGACAGAGAGAAGTCCAGAATGCAAGTTAGCTTTAGTATTGCCATGGAAGACTCAGAAGTGTCCTTAGGTCTGATCACTCAGACTCTCTGGCAAAGAAACTACATTTGATTCACATATACACTGTCTTATTGGAATATTTAATATGTGTTCCCACTGAATGTCTTACAGGTTTCATTTTCAGTTTATTCCTTGATTTGTTTAGTATTGTAAGGTTAATGTTATGTTCACTTATGTTTTCTGTGTTTATTAATTTTGTACTTTTTGTGTTCTTTCTTCTGTTGGCTCTGACTCACTAGGAAACTAGATTTTCTCCCTCATCTCAGCTCCTGCTCTGTCTTCCCCTCAAAGCCCCAAAACAGTGCTATGCAACAGAACTGCAGATACAGAAATGGTCCCAGACATGTCCAGCTAATGGATCCAAAGAGAACAGAGAGCCTATTCCAGAAATGGTTTTGGGAAAACAGGCCATGTCTATAGAGGAATAAAAGTGAACCCTCATCTCTCAACATGTACTACATTAAAGACTAAATGGATCAAAGATTTAAATATTCAAACAGAAAAATTAAGCCCACTAGAAGATAAAATGGGTAAAGCACTTGAGAATGTAGTTATAGCAAAGGATTTTCTAAACAGAGACTTAATCACACAGAAAGAGCAGCAAAGATCAATAAATGGGATTGTATGAGAGCAAAAAGCTGGGGACTGGGGAGATAGTTCAGTTCTAAGTTTTAAGTTCTAAGCACTTGCCTGGCAAGCACAAGGGCCTGAGTAATCCCCAGTTCTGAAAAAAAAAAAAATAGAGCTTTTGAGGGGTCGCCCATTAGCTCAGTTGTTTAAGTGCCTGCTTAAGCAAAGTAGTCAGGCTCAGGATTCTGTGATTTGAACCCCAGATCCTCATGCCTTACCAGACCTGCCCTTAAGGCATCCTGAGCAGGCCAAAAAATATATGTATCTTTCAGAGCAAAAAGCATCTGTGCAGTAAACAAAACAATCAGTAATAAAATCTGCAGAATGAGAATAAATGTTGCCAGCTATTCCTCAGAAGACTATATCTAGAATATATAAAGAACTCAAAAAATTAAACCACCTAAGATTAAAGACCCACTCAAGAAATGGGAAAAAGAAATGAGCAGACACTTTACAGAGGAAGTACAAATAGTCAAAAAAAATACACGAAAAATGTTCCACATCTCTAGGAATTACAGCAATGTGTATCAAGACAAAGCTAAGATTCTACCTTACTCTGGAAATAATAGTGCTCAGGCCCATTAAGAAATCAAAAAATAACAATGCTGGCATGCTGGGTTGAAAAATGAACCTCCTTCACTGTTGGTTGGAATACAAACTGGTACAACCATTATGGAAGTCTGTGTCATTATGGCTTGTCCCTCCAAAGCCTCATGCAGTCACACATGTGTTTTTTTCAGGAATGGCTGGGTCTAGCCAGTGACTCCAGGTTTGATTCATGGCACAGTGCTAGGATCAATGGCACTAGGATTAAAGGTGTCAGCACTACTCACCCTTAGTAGTCTGGAAGAAATATCAGGCACAGAGCAATGCTTGTCCCCTCTGGCTAATTGCTTTTTTCTCTTTACCATCTTCTGCCTGCCATGAACTGTTTATCCCCTGGGACAGCCCTCTTCCAGGCCACCCTGCCTAGTAGCTAGCCAACTATAGCCTGAAACTTCTCCTCACTGTGAGGCAAATTAACCTTTCCTTCTTTAACTGTGAGTGTCAGGTATTATGTCTCAGCAATAAGAAAAGTAATTAAGACAAGTACGGAGATTTCTCAAAGAACTGAAGTTATAAATTCCATAGGACACAAGCATTACTACTAGGTGTCTCCCACAAAAAGTGTAAGTCATTATAAAACAGCTATGCACCATACTGATGTTTATGGCTGCACATTTCATAATAGCTATATCCTGAAAGCAGCCTGTCTACCCATAAAAGATGACTGGATAAAGAGCATGTGGTATCTATATATAACAGAATACTACTTGGCTCTAAATAATAAAATAAAAAAGCCTGTAGGAAAATGGATACACCAGGAAAATATAATATTCAGTAAAATAAGTCAGACACATCAGCTTAAGTAGCATATGGTATCTTTTATTAGAGTGAGGCAAAGTATGCACAAAAAAAATATGAAGGATAGATAAAATGAACCAGGGGATGGATCACTTGCAATAGGAAAATGGTTCAAGGGAACAAGAGTGAGGGATAAAGAGGAGGGGAAGAGGAAATAAGAAATCACTGTTTTCTTTGCTGTGCCCCACTTGTTGAACATGGTGTGTGTGAACCCTCTGACCTTTCCTAGTGTTTCATATATTTGTCTTTGTAATCACACAATACTGTTTTCATTTTTAGGGTACTGTATTATGTTTTGAAATCAGTACATGTGAGGCTACCAGCATTGTTCTTTTCCAAGTGTGTTTGTTTTGTGTTTTGCTTATGACCTTCGTAAGAATTTTAAGATTGCATTTTAATGAATTATTACTGAAATTTATATGCATATGCATTCAATCTGCTTTAAGTAGTATGTCCATGTTAAAAAATAAATAAAATAAAAACAATACTGGGGCTGGGGAGATAGCTCAGTTGAATAAGCGCCTGCCTGGCAAGCACCAGGGCCTGAGTTCAATCCCCGGCTCCACAAAAAAAAAAAAAAAAAAAAAAAACAATACTAAGTCTTCCAATTCATGAGTATAGGGTGCTTTTCCATTTATTCATTTTTCTTTATTTTAGCAATGTGTATACTATTTATTTATTTATTTATTTATTTATTTTGGCAGAACCCGGGATTGAACTCAGGCAAGCATTTATTTCACTGAGCCATCTCCCTGGCCCTAAAATTAGCTTTTTTAAAAAAAATTTAATTTAGGAAATGGTCTACAGGGTGTTCAGGGTCTCACTACTACATTGGACTCATAGTGATCCACCTGTTTACAATCTCCCAAGAGCTGGGATTATAGGCATGCACCACCAAGTTCAGTCTCAACTGCTGTCTCAGCATGGCCTGGAGGCGGGGCCAGCAAGGCAGGCCCAGGGATCAAACCCCTGGCCCCTGGGCCTGCTAACAGGTGCTTTAATCCACTGGGCTATTTAATTTCTGTGTAAAAATCATTTGTCTCCTTAAATGTGTGACTCTTGTTTGATTTGATATTAAACTAAATGGGATTATTTACTGAGTTTTCTTTCAGGGTTGTTTGTTACTAATATATGCAAACACAAGTGAGTTGTGTATGCATTTTGTAAACCTAAAACTTTTTCAAATGCATTTATTAGTGTAGCAATTTTGTATATTAAATAGTGTTCTCAACATGTTATATCATGTCATCTATGAAAAAAATAATTTTACAGTACTTTTTTTTCTTTTTGTGGTGCAAGGGATTGTACCGAAGGCCTAATTCATGCTACATAAGATAGCTATATCCTACCACTAAGCTTCAACTCCATCCTTGTTATATGAAGACAAGGTCTCACTATATTCTCCTGTCCATCCTCAAATTTATGACTCTCCTGCCTCGACCTCCTGAGTAGCTTGGATCATATACATATGCTACCATGCTCATTTTAATTCATCATTTTTCTTTGGATGTCTGATTTCCTTTTCTTACTTGCCGTAATTAGAACTTTCAGTACTCATGTTCATGGCTGCATAGTCTTTGTTTTCTCTTTCTCATTCTCCCCAACTCTGAATTTATCATAACTTCCAGCAATGCATCTCCATTCTCTTCGGATCCCTTTTTACACTCATGTAGGTTCTTAGTACCTCATATTGGAATATTAAACTGCATTCCTGCTTTAATTTCTCCCAACTGATTTTGCCAAATGCATCACCAATATTTTTAAGCTGCTTAACTTCTTCTGTACTCTGGTTTTCTAAAGATTCCCAATTTGCTTCAGAGAAAAGCTGATTTTGATACTACCAAGAGAATATCATTGTTCCTTTGTTCAGGCTTTCTCACATGCACAATGTGCTCCTGCATAACCTTCACCTACCTAGAATGCAAACAAGCCTTGATACCATCTCTGGTCCCATTCAAACAACAACAGCATTGTCAGTGCCGTAAGTGCCATCACCACTTCTGTCATCATCAAAAATCAGGTTTATTTCTGCAACCTTCTACAGAAAAGCTACTCAAAGAGCAGATCGCAAAGATCCAACTTGTCAGAAGTTTTCTACAGCCTCACTAGGTGGACTTAAATTGAACATTTACAAATATTGGTATCAAATTAGAAATGTTGTGACATTGGCAGGTGGAGATTTGAACATACCAGTATTCAGTATATTAGAAGCTAAAATCCAAGACAAGTTCCTAGTATTATATATACTGTATCAGGATTCTGAAATATTGCTTTATAATCATCTCTCATATAATATTCAATTTATGTCACTGAGATAACAATATGATTTTAATCTTATAAACAACATGAGAATCAACAAACCTCCATAAAAATAATGAGGGATAAGAAAAGCATTTTACAACAATATACAATATACTAATTATTGTAAATATCCTACTAACATGTTTTTGAAACTGTTTCATTGCTGTTTTATCTTTTTTTCCCATCAAAATAAATAAAAATTTTTAAGAAAGGCATGTGATTTGCAAAAACACTTTTTATATTATAAGTGGTAGAGATGTTATTTCAAATCCAGTGATTTATTATTATCTTTTTTTCCATCCTACAGAGAAGCCTGTATAAAACAAGAGCCCCCACTGTCTGGCTCAAACAAGATATCAGTAATTGGAGGGTATTATCATTTGTATCTGTATGTTCCCTTAAAACCTCATGTGGCCACATGCAGGGTTTTGCAGAGGTGCTGGATCAAGTTGTGATACGTGAATTAATGATATGGATAATGGAAGTCCTATCCTGGCTGTGTGTAGCACCAAGCCATAGGTTTGTAGCTGGATGAATACAAAAGGACAGAAAAAAGAACAGGCTGCTGCTTGCTGCTCTCTGTCACCTGCCTGCCACACCATGAACTCTTTCTCTGTGATGCTGCTCTGTCATGCCACCCTGCCTGGAGTGAGTAGACTTTGTACTGAAACCTTACTAGCTATGAATTGAAATAAACCTTCCCTCCTTTTTAACTTATGAATGTTGGATATTTTTGTAATATCCAACAAGATGAGAAATGAGAAAAGTAACATGGGATTATTCTGGAAGCACTAAAGTAATGAGAAAAGTAACATGGGATTATTCTGGAAGCACTAAAGGGCACACAGTTTTATCTATCACTATGCATTAAAAGATTACTACACATATCAATATATTTACTAAACACCTGCTATACCTCAGGATGTGTGCTCAGTACTGGGTATATATAAACTGAGTATGTTAACAAAATAGCTTTTAAGTGATATGCTTACAGGTAGAAAATAGCATAGGAGTCAACACACATTTTCTAACAATTGAAGTAATTTTTTAATTATTTGGAATTACCTAAAACAATTTTCTTATGAGGTAATATAAAAGCTTTGAAAGGATTCCATCTAATCTAGAAATAAAATTCTTCACAACTTTACCCTACTTCAAGCTACTAAACATTAACTTGCCTGAATGTTCTTCCTTTCTCTAATTGCTTTCTTCAGGATTGCTAATCTTGCAAAGAATCATTGTTTACATTATGTCTTTGCCCATTAACCAGAGAAGCATTTCTTTAAACCCTTTCCTCATTCCAGGGTAGGATGAAAAGCAACTGTTAGCACAATTAGAGCTCAATTTAATTTCTATGATCATCTGCAGTAAAACACCATGACAGGGAGCTCCTGGAGGGTTTTAACTACCATGCGATCCAGTTTATCTCCTGTTCTAAAAGACCTAAATAGCAAGAAGGCAAGGCTTATCATGTGTAACACCGAAACACGCAGATCCACAAAACAAGGTCATTTGGGGTGCTTTTCCTGTTTTCACAAAAAAGACACTGTTATAATTATCTTCCTTTGACTCTCTGTGAAACAGTATCAACTTGGCAAACACTATATTCCAATAGTGTAGTTTGAAGTAGAGTATCAAAAGCACAGAGACCTGGAATTTTGACGCAGTAAAAAAATCAGTTCAAGAGCTTATGTCCTCAATGTGCGACCAACTCTCTGGGTCTGTGATTTTAGTAAGCCACACTTTCCAGCCATGTGTTACATTAGAAAGATAACAGTGGTGTCATGCAGACTTCAGTAGTTATTTGAAGTTAATTAATTTAACCTGACCTTTTCACATAAATATAAAGCACAACAGACTACTAGTGATAATTGATTCTGGAAAGCCAGTGAAATGGTTCAAGAAAAATGCAGCTTTGCTGTGCTATGTTACAGTTCCTGTTTGTTTTAGATTATAAACTTTTTTAGTCCTTAGCTAATAAAGCTGATTTTCTTAAGGGGTCTCCCATGAAATCCATGTGTTGCTATATCAGAAGCTGATGAACTGGGATTTGCAAAGCATAAACCTAAGAAAATTAACTCCATCAGTGCTGCCTGATTCTCAGAGCTGAAGCAGCAGCGTATCTGTTTGAGAAATATTTTTAAAAAGTAGTTAGAGCCTATTTCATGTTTTCCTGAAATAAATATACTTATTTACAGATGGCCTCAATACATCTCTTACCTCTTTTTATTTTATGCTTTAGATATTTTGCTAATTTTAACAATATTATACTGAATGTTTCAGGATATAATGAGATGAAAAACATTTTTTTTTCCATAATTTTATTGAGAAACAAGTAGCAATGAGACCGTTTCAAATCAAATTGGTAGGACAGTTTCAATGATTAACATATTGCATACTCTCTTCCTAGTGGTTATTTGCTGTAAAAGATGCAGACATGATATCCTATTTACAAACACAAATAAAACAAATCCCTCTATTCATTAAGAGAATGTAACTATATATCTATCCTAACCATTTTGAATACACAGATACAAAATGGACATTCATCTGTATCCCCTTTTCTGTTTAGTTCCATTATTTGAATATTATAGGTATGTTAACTCAGCAAAATATTCTAAAAGAATGAAAAACATATTAAGTATTCTTTATAAATACTTTGTAAAACATATTAAGTATTCTTTATAAATACTTTGTATATATTGTCATATTAATAAGTTTATATTGTCCAATTTTGAAATAATTCACATTGATAATGTGTTATAATAGTGTCTTAAAATCGAAATCATATTAAGTTCAGTCAATTATACCATCTGACGTAATCTTCTAAGCAACTTTCGAAGAAAAGTCCTATCATTACTTCTGTTATTTCTCCAAGCCGAATGACAGCATTATCTGCTCAGGAGAGGTTATGCATGATGCAGATATTGCCATCTCTAAAGTTAGAATGCCAACTCTGAGCTACATTTGCAGATGCTTCTTCACTTAGTTCTTAGAATAGGTGTTTATCACTAAGAACAGTTATGTCAATGAAACATCTAATATAAATAGCAAAACTGTACTGAAATGGTGCAGGGTTTTGTGTATTAACTAATCTATTACAAACTTATTTCTTCAAAGTCAAGAAGCTTTTAAAATGAATTTATTACCTTAAGTCTCTGCTCCTTACACACTATAAAGACAGGTTTTCCTCACAGCTGCTGTAATATGCCATTATATTTCAATTAAAAAATAAATACTTGCATGATTTAGGAATAGCTAAACATGAAAAAAGTAGTTGTTAAGAATCACAGGGCAACAAATTTGAAAAGGGCATGAAGACTTCACTTGGAGTTCTGCTAAAACTTCACCCTGACAGGATGCACAATTATGTAAGCCTTCAGTTGGCTTCAGAAGTCACTGTGTTAGCCTTACAGGGGACAAAGGCAAAAAGAGGTAATAGCCTTCTTTAAGGGCTTCACCTTGTAAATAAAAGAATGTGATCACAAATTAATCCCAACCTCTAGCAATCCATGACTACATGAGGCTTTGCTGGGATGATGAGTGTGAGTGCTCCTGGGATTATGGGTATAAGTGATGCTAGGATTATGGATTTAAGTGTTACACTGGCCTCTGGACAGACAGCCTGAATGCAATATAAGGTAGGGAGAGAATCTGCTCTGCTGCTGTGGCTGCTGCTGCTCATCCCTTTGTGCTCCTGTTGTTTTGCTTTTTTCCATTGCCACGAACTGTTGCTCCTCTTCCATGTGGACTCTGCCTTGAAGCCAGCTGATTATGGATTGAAACCTCCACAAACTGTAAGCTAAATAAACCTTTCCTTCAAAAAAAAAAAAAAAAAAAAAGAACGTGTAAGTGGCGAATCAAACTGTTCTTCCACATAATTGTGAAATGCTAAGTCAGTCCACCAAAGTAATTCTTGGCTCTGCAAGGAAATCATAAAGCTAAAAAATTATATTACTCTAAACTACATAAAAATAGTATGAGTATACAAATAACTTATGACCCAAACCAAGTCAAGTACGTGCAATGGCATTATGACTTCCTGCTCCAATCTTCCCTAATAGTTTCATAAATAGTAAAACAACTATAGAAGACTGATTTTGCTATTCAAAATGTGACCTAGATCAATAGAAAGAGTCTCAGGTAAAACCAGTAATAGAAACACAGAACTTGGATCCCATCCCAGAACTCATAAATCAGAAAGGGAATTTTACTAACACTCTCTGATTTTCATATACCAAAGTATGAGGGCTACTGTATTTTATATAATCTATAATAATTTTATTTTTAATTTTCACTAGACCAAGTACATGACCTGCTGCAACACTGCAGTTTGCTTACTTATGTAGACTTTCTCATGATGAACATAGCTACCTAGAAACTTTCTGAGTTTCTTCTCTTCATTTTCCAAAAATGTCAAGAGTGGGCCCAGGGAGATAGCTCAGTAGAATAAGCACTGGCCTGGCAAGTGCAGGGTCCTGAGTTCAAGCTCCAGTACCGCAAAAAAAAAAAAAAAAAAAATGTGAAGAGCACTTACATGAAAGCACAATAAAAGGTCATTAAGAAAATAATGGTAATGGTGTTTGCATATAGAATATTTATTCAAGAGAATAGTGTACAGTTTAACTCTTCACTAATTATTAATAAAAATATTACATTAAAAGATTAAATTAAAAATTTTAACTAAAATGAAAGGATTTTGAAAAACTATTATTGGTTATTGGGAAGATTTATGCATTTTTTCCTACCATATCAAAGTGTCATAAGACAATACTATGTATCATTAATAGGCTAGTTTGTATGAACATAAGATTGTCATCCCTTTTGTTCAGATTTATGATAATGTCTTATAGCTTCTCTTATCATTAAGAGCTCTACTTTTTATTATATAAATGTCTGATCTGCAGAAACTTATGTATGGGGAAAAGTCAAGCTTCTTTTAAAATTATTTTAATATTTTAAAGTTTATTTTTAAAATTAAACTAATATACTCTTCCCCCAAATAAATGAAAATAAATAAACAAATGTGCTATTTTTCAAAGCAAAAATAAGTTTCTTGTAAAACTGACCAAGACAGTTACATGCTCTGGGCCTTTTGTTTTCCACATACATAAAAAGAGGAGGTTTTATATGACAGTAAAGTTTTATGACCCACATTCAGATATAAAAACTTATGATTATATCAATCTACCATTCATTCTTGCTCAAACTATTTCATAATGTGACTATGCACATACATCTCAAAAGCATTTCCTAAGATTTCCTGAAACCTGGGATTAATATGCTAAAGATGATAAGAAACAGGATTTGGTGGGTAGTATTTTCTGCACAGCATATAAAGTATAGTGAATGCAAAATAAGGATTATTGTGTTTTTAGTATAATTCATGAAACTGTAGCATTATAAAGTTAGACTTTGTGAACATAACTAGTAATTAAAGTAAATCACCTCCACTTATATTTTTGATGATCTTTGTTGATCTCAGACTGAGACATACTGTTTGAGGATACCTTCTACAATGCAATGAGATTATGACTACTAAGTCAAACCTCTTATCTTTCCGTCAACTTGTGGAGCATTTTACAGTGTTTTAAGGCATGTCAAGAGTGGCATGCTTCAACTTTCAGAGTTTACTTGTATCACAGTACGCAGGCACTATGCAGATGGCTAAAGAAGACAAGATAAGGCATTTGAGACTGAGATTGGTTACTGTTCTTCAAGACAAAATTATGAGCCCTTAGTTAATCACATGGTAAAACAATACGAAATACATCCACACACAGAGAACTTGCCCCTTGATATGCACAAGCAGGCTGAATCATAAACAGTGTTCTCAAATGGAAGGTTATGTTGGCTGTTGCATCCTCAGAGTTTTTTTCTTTCTCACAGAAACAGTGCTATAAATAATAAATATACAGTCAATTCAGAAAATAATTTTCAAACCAGAATGTTACTAAATTAAAATTAGTCTGCCACTTTTTTAGAGAATGTCTATAAATCAAGTCAACAAGTCTGAAAGTAGCTTTCACTGAGAAAACTCTATCCCTTTATTGTTATCTGGATGTCTGTTCTAACTTATGTGTGGATGTGGATGTGTGTAGTACTGGAGATTGAACCCAGAGCTTTATTCAATTTGAAACAACATCTTGTCAATTTGCTAAATTATCCAAGCAGCTCTCTAAGTCATGATCTTCCTGCTTCAGTCTCTCAGAGTGCAATACTTGAGTTCCATTATATCCAGCTGTGTCTTTTTTTCACTTTTTATTTTTAAAAGAGACTACAGAAAATTTGAAAATGATACAGAATTTTACAACACAAAATATGAATTTCACAGAATTTGTTGGATTGCACAGTGCTACCTTCAAATTAGTTGTTCATATTACCAAATATTTGCATACAAAATTGAAGAACAAAGAAAAAAGAAAGATATATATAAGAAATTAAGAAGAAACAAAGATCAAAGAATTGAAAAAAGGAGACAAAACAAAGTAAGCACTAACTTTTCCTTTCCAGACCAGCATAAATCCACTGTATAATTGTCCTAGATATCCTGCTTACATACACAGATATATTTCTTCCCTTCATTCCCTCTCCTGTCTTTCTCAACTTAGTAATTCCTTCCTTATGAACAGGTTTATTTCCTTTTCACAGTATCTATTATACCCTTGAGATTTTATTTTCTATTTCAGATTCTCATACTAAGGACAAAGCACAATGTATGCACATGCAGGTCTGATTTATTTCACTTAAAGAGTATGGGCTCCAGCTGCATCCATTTACTGATAAAAGCCTTAAATTTATTCATTTTTATAGCTGAATAATACTCCATTGTGTAAAATTCCATCTTCTTTATCCATGCCTCAGGTAATGGGCATTTGGATTGCTTTTAAGTTTTAACTGTGACAAATTGTGCTGCTATACGCATGGCTGCGCATGTATCACTGCAGTATGTTTTCAGGTCTTCTGGGAAAATACCCAGGAGAGCAAGAGCTGGCTGAATGACCTCCAACCCTACTTTGTTTCAAGAGTCTCCACACTGATCTCCATAGTGGTTGTACCAGCCTGCACTCCCACCAACAGCTAAGAAGTGTTCCTTTGTCCCCACAGTCCCTACAGCATTTATTATTGGCTGACCTTTTGATGACAGCCATTCTTTCTGGGGTGAAATGGATCTTGTTTTAATTTGCATTTCTGGAATGACCAACAATGTTGAACATTTTTTCGTATATTAACTCGCTGTTTGAATTTCATTTGAGAAGAGTATATTCATTTCAGATGCCCATTTTTGGATTGGGTCTTTGAATTCTGGGGCCTTGATTTTTTAAAATTCTTTATATGTTCTGGATAGAAGGTTTCTGTCAGAGGGACAGCGTGCTATCAATTTTATCCAGAAGGTGGAGTTTCTTTTTATTCTGTTGGAGATTTCTTTCAAAGTGCAGAAATTTTTCAAGATCCCTTTGGGCTGAAGAGGTAGCTCAGCTATCTCGGCACCTGCCCAGAGAACTCAGGGATCTGGGGTCAATCCCTGGTACCACATGTGTGCTGGCCAATAAATACAGGAATGGTGGTGCATGCCTGTAATCCCATCACTGAGGAGGCTGAGACGGGAGGATCATGAAGAGTCCAAGCTGCGTAGGGAGACCCAGTAGGAAATAAATAAACTTACATTTATATTTAAAAAGGTGAGATCCCAGATGTTGATTCTTTGAAGAATTTCCCATGCATTTTCATTTTTTTTGTTCATAAATTCTCTACCTACATCTATGTCTTTAAGATTTCCACCTACATTTTCCTCCAGGAGATTTAGGGTTTCCGTCTTAATGTTTAAATATGGATTGACTTTGACTGTAATTTAGTACATAGTGATAGACATGGGTCTCATTTTAACCTTCTGCATGTAGAAAGCCATTTTTCCAGCACCATATATTAAAGAAGCCATCTTTCTTCCAGTGAGTGTATTTTACCCCTCTGTCAAAGATAAGGTGGCTGAGTGTCTTTGCAGTTGCATCTGCATTTTCTAATCTGTTTCATTGCTCCTCAGGTGAGTTTTTATGCTGGTACCATGCTGATTTTAGCATGGTAGCCTTGTAGTGTAATTTCATGTCAGGGACTTTGAAGTCTCCTGCCTTTCATTTGTTTCCAGGACTGCCTTTGATATTCTGGTTCTCTTCTGTTTGCAGATGAATTTTAGGAATGTTTCTTCTAGCTCTGTGAGGTATACTAATGGTATTTTAATCAGGATTGCATTGAATCAGTGTAACAATTTTGGGACTATAGCCATTTTCACAATGTTGGTTCTTCCTACCCAGGAGCAAGGAATATCACTCCATTTTCTCAATCTATTTTCTTAGAGTACCACAATATTCACTACGAAAAACTTTTACTAACTTGTGACATTAATTTATAAGTATTTGTTTTTGGGGGGTTTTTTGGCTGTTACTGTGAAAGGTATAATTAATTTAATTTCTGTCTCAGTGTGTGTGTTGTTTGTGTACTAAAATGCTAATGATTTTAGAGTGTTTATTTTGTATTCTGATACATTGCTGAATTTGGTTTTTTTAAAAAACATTTCTTCTTTTTTTTTTTTTTTTGAAAGGGTCTACAGAGTGTTCAGGGTCACACTACTAGATCAGACTTGTAGTGATCCATCTGTTTACAGCGTCCTAAGAGCTGTGATTACAGGTGCATGCCACCACACTCAGTCTCAATTGCCATCTCAGCGTATTCCTTTTACACGTATCTCTTATGTAACTGTTCTGGCTAATGTATCCAAAAATATATTGAGGAGGAATGGAGATAGTAGACATCCTTGTCTTTTCCTGATTTTAAAGTGAAGTCTTTCAGTTTGTCTATTTTGTATGATGTTGGCTGTTGGTTTGTCATAGATGGCTTGTATAAGGTTGAGCTATAGACCATTTATTCCAAATATCCTTTGGGTTTTTATCATAAATGAGTGTTGAACGTTGTCAAAAGCTTTTTGTGCAGGCCAGCCAGAAAGCGCAGCAGATAAAAGTGCCTGTTTCATCAGAATGCAGTGGCTGGGTTTGATTTCCAGTGTGTTGGACCAGCCCCATCCCCAGGGTGTGCTGAGACAGTGATTGAAACTGAGCGTGCTGGCGCATACCTGTAATCCCAGTGCTTAGGGGGCTGAGAACAGGAGGATCACTATGAGTCTGATGTATGTAGTGAGACCCTGTAGACCCTGTAGACCTCATAATGCATTAAAATAAGAAAAAAAAGGCTTTTGCATCTATGAGATGATCATGTAGTTTTTGTTTTGGGTTCTTCTGATGTAGTGTATTACATTTACGGATTTGTGCACGTTGAACCATCGATGCATTCCGGGATGAATCCCACTTCATCAAGAATCTTTTAGGATATGTTGTTTTCTTTGTTGGTAGTTTTTTCTGTTTGTTTTTGTTTTGTTTTGTTTTGTTTTGTTTTAGTGGAACTGAGGATTGAACTCAGGCCCTTGTGCTTGCCAGGGAAGCACTTATTCTACTGAGCCATCTCCCCAGCCCAGTAGTTTTTTATTACATTTTCAACTTCATTTCCAGTTATTGGGTTATTGAGGGTTTTTAAAGATGCTTGACTCAGTTTTGGCATTTCATATGTATCTAGAAAACTGTCAGTTTCCTCTGTGTTTTCTATCTTGTGAGACAAAACATTTTGGAAGTAGGTATTGATGATCTTCTGAATTTCTGTAAGGTCCAAAGTGACACTGCCCTTTTCATTCCTTATTGCATGAATTTGGGTCAATTTGGGTTTTTTTCTTTCAGTGTTTTTATAAGGCTGTCTCGTGGATTATCAATTTTATTTATTCTTTCAAAGTACCAACTCTTCAATTCATGTATTCTTTGTATTATTTTCTTTATTCCACTGCATTAATTTCTGCTCTAATCTTTATAATTTCCTGCCTTTCTTAACTTTGAGCTTGACTTGCTTTTCTAGGAGTTTGAGATAAAACATAAGGTCTTTTATTTGGGCTTGTTCTGTTTTCCTAATGTGTGAATTTATCACTACAAGTTTCCCTCTTAAGACACAATTTCATTGTAGGTTTCAGTTAGGCTGTATCTGAATTTTTGTTTCATGGTAAATAGTGCTTTAATTTCTTCCTTAATTTCATCTGTGACCCACTAGTTGTTTAAAAGGTTGTTAATTAATTTCTATGTGTTCTTGGATTTCTGTGTTTCGTCAATAATATCCAGTTTCACTGCCTTATGATCTGATGGTATGCATAAAATAATTTCAATTCCTTTGCATTTCCTTAAGCACGCTCTGGATGCTAGTATATTGTCTATTTTGGAGAACATTCCATGTATAGCTGAGAAACATGTGTATTCTGCTGTTGTTGGGTGAAATAATGTGAAGATCTATTAAATCCATTTCTACACTTGATCTTAGCCTGGCAGGGAAGCAATTATTAAGTCTATTTCTCCACAGGTTTGGTTTAGTTCTGTTATCTCTTTGCTAAATTTTTGCCTAGTTGATCTATCTCTTTGTGACAGTGGCACGTTAAGGTTCTCCCATTACAATTGGTTTATGCCCATATAATTTTTCATCTCTGCTAAAATTTGTCTTATGTAGGTGTGTGCTGCTACATTGGGTACATATATATATTGATAATTATTATGTCTTCCTCCTACAGTTTTCCATGAACAAATATGTAATAACCTTCATTTCTATGAATATTTTTTGGTTTGAAGTTGATATTCTCAGGAACCAGAATAGCTATTCCTTCCTTCTTTTTTCTGGCTTCTTGCCACATGGAGAGTTGTTTTTCATGCTGTGACTTTCAATCTATGAATTTCTTTTTGAGTTAAATGTGTTTCTTGTACACAACACATTGTTAGATTTTGTTTCTTAATCCACTCTGCCAGCCTGTTTCTTTTGATTGGTGAATTGAGGCCATTCAAATTGATGACTGTAGATACTGGTCGTGGTGGCACACACTTATAATCCCAGAGTAAGGGAGGCTGAAAACAGGAGTATCACTATGAGTCTAACCTGTGTAGTGAGACCCTGCAGACCCTGTACTAAATACATAAAAAATACATAAATAAATAAATTGGTAGTTATAACTGGTATATATTGGCTTATCTTTGTCATGTTACTTTCATGCTCTAAGTCCTGCACATTTTTCCTTCTTTTTAATTAATTGCTGTGATTATTGTTTTTTTCCTGCTGTTCTTCTTGAAACTATGTTTATTTCTGTCTCTTTCTATAATATCTGTCAGTACCCTTTGTAGGACTGTTTTGGTGATTATGAAGTTATTCAGTTGTTCTTTGTCACGGAAGGATCTTATCTCACCATTGGACTTGACCGATAGCTTTGCAGGGTATAACAATCTGGGTTGGAAGTTATTTTTTTAAAAATATGAAATGCTTCACAAATTTGTATGTCATCCTTGCATAGAGGCCATGCTAATATTCTCTGCATCATGCTGCCAAAGAGAGCACCAGCTGTGTCCTCTGACTTTATCCAAGATTTCACCTTAATATTATGTCATGGAATAAATTCCTGTGCATTGACTCAGGGAAAAATTGGTGCTTGATTCTAACTGTAGAGAGTAGTATGTTAGAACCAGTTAGAACTGCTTTCAATCTTTAAATTTTTTAAGGAATTTTGTAAGCCAGCTAGCTACTCTAAAGGGCCAATATTTTAAAATTAGATTATTAATGTTTACAGTGAAATTATATCAAAAACAAATTATAAATTGTTAAAATTCAGCAATTCTTACTTTACTATATTTCACTTTTATATGCTTTTTTACAAAACTTGTATTTTTATCATTATATACAATGACTACATTCATCATGGGGAATTGGCACAGATATTTAAAAAAAAAAAAAAAACTTCTTAATTGTGCTTATATCCTCTTTCCTTCCTTCTACCCCTCCCTTTTGTCTCTTGGCTGTCTTCCACATCAAAAAAGATCTCCTTGTTTTTTGTTATCTTTTGTTTTGCTCTTCATTTATAGGGCTTTTTCATATAAGAGAAAGCATAAAACATTTTAGCTCATGCATCTGATTTAATTCATTTAACAGTATGGTCTCAAGGTGCAGCTATCTTCCTATAAATGAGTCAAACATGTCCTTCCCTATAGCAAATTAGCACTTCATTGTGTATAAGTACCACGTTTTCTTTACCCATTTATCTGTGGATGGACATACGGAGCATCTGTTGACGTACATCCAAAAGTTAGTGCTGAGTGATATTTCTATTTTTAGTGTTTTGAGGGCTCTCCATACTGATTTCCATAACGGTTTACATTCCCAAAATAAAATGGTTCCTTTTTCCCCACTGCAGCCTTCCCAACATTAGTTATTATCGATTATTTTTTTTTTTTTGGAATAAGTTAGAATCTTACATGTAGCCTTGATTTGTACATTTTCCTGACTGCTGTAATACATTATATAATCACTTGCATGTAACCAACATATCACTGAACCTGCAGTTAGAAGGTGATAAAGAACAGAAAACCATTAGGGCCTGGTGATATCTCAGCAGCACATGTATCTGGCTTGCAAGTGTGAGGTCCTGAATTCAATCCTTAGTACTATAAACAAGAATTTCCATAAAAAATTTAAAATTTTTTTTAAAAAATAGAGGGTCGGCCAAATAGCTCAGCAGATTAAAGAGCTTGCAAGCAGGTGCATAGACCAGGGGTCTGATTTCCTAGGCCTGTAGTGCCGGCCCTGCCCCCAGGGCACACTGAAATGGCAATTACCTGCAATCCCAGCTCTTGGGAGGCTGTAAACAGGCAGATCACTAGGAGTCCAATCTAATAGTGAGACCCTGAACACCCTGTAGACCCTTCCCTAAAATACAAAAATATAAAATAAAATAAAATAAAAAATGAGAAAACAGTCTAAAAATTTTTATTGCATTGTATAATGATTGTATTTCTTATATGGAGTAGGCATATGTTTCTGACACATCATTCATTTACACATCCTTTCAGTTGCCTGCTCCTTCTTTCAACTCTTGATCCCAATCCCATTTAAAAAGCATTTATCTCCCTACTTCCTGTTATCTATTTATTTATATTCTTCTATATTTAATTTTGGGCTTTTTGTGAAAGAAAATTGTGTAATATTTATGTAATATTTATTGTAAAATTTGTCAACATGTGTCTGATTGATTTCATTTAACATTGTGTCAAGATGCAACCATTTTCCTAAAATTAACTCGTTTGTCTTCCTGTACGGCAGAGTAGTGCTCTCTTATATATAAATACCACATTCCCTTCAGGTATCCATCTGTTAATGGATATACAGTCTGCATCCAACAGTTAGCTATCCTGAATTGTGCCACACAAACATGAGTAAGTACAGATCCCAAGAACTGATTATTAGGGCCTCACAGATAGCTCAGTGGATTAAGCCACTTGCTCAGGCAGACATAGGGACTGGGGTTCAATCCCCGGAGTGCTGTGCTGGCCCCACTCCAATGGCATGCTAAGACGGTGGCTGAGACTGGATGTGGTGGTGCGTACCTATAATCCCAGTACTTTGGGAGGCTGAAAACAAGAGGATCACTATGAGCTCAAGCTATGTAGTGAGACCCTATTGACCATCTACTGAATACATGAAAAAACTGATTATTTACATGTAAAGTGTATGTGGTTTATATGTGTTTGCTTTGTGTCTTTAGAGTGGAAATACTATATAATGGTGTTTTATTGTATGTACCTCTTCCTAACTCCAGGGTCAATAACATATTGGTAACTTGCTAGTGACTATGATCAGACTATACAAAGAAATCCACAAATGCTATAACTCAAGACTAGGCACATTTTATTCTTATTTCAAAGCCAGTGGTGATGAAAATATGAAACTAGAGCCAAAATTAGTATATGTATTTTTATGAGTAAAGTTTTAGTAGAATTTTATTTTCATATTGTCTATGATTAATTTCTTGCTATACTATCAGAATTGGGGAGTTATGATTTGGATACTGTCTGGTCAACAGAGCCTAAAATATTTACTTGCTGGACATTAACACAAAAAGTTCATTTATATTTTTTAAGATTAGAAAAAGTCTAAAAAAGTGTTAATTTAAACATATTTAACTGCACTTTTTCACTATGATGTGAAATTACTGCTTAATCAAAAAGTAATCACTTATTCATAATTGTATTTTGTTACACAATTATTAGTTTTAGCATTTGAAAACGGTTGATAGATTCCACGAGATCACAAAGTCAATTCTGGTTTTTTTTTGTTTTTGTTTTTTTTTTTTTTTTTTTTTGGCGGTACCCGGGATTGAACTCAGACCCTTGCACTTACCAGGGAAGCGCTTATTATACTGAGCCAGCTCTCCGGCCCCAAAGCGAATTCTATGACTGTACTCGCAAAAGATTTAGCAGATTGAGATACGCCTCTACTCATCAAATCACATTAAAACCATAACCATAGGAACCGATGGCAATTATGATTTGTTAAAAACCAAGAATGCAAATAAGTATTATGTGAGCATTATTTGAATTTGTAATGAATTTGACATATCTAATCTTTAAAATGTTTTTCAGAATAAAAATAAAATTTCAGTGTACAAAATCAAGGCTTTCATGTTACAAAATTTACTAAGACTAAAGATTATGTTATTTTTTAATATTTCACTTTTACTTCTCCCCTAAATACAACCACTAAAATGGCCTGACCAATGTTATGGAAACAAGTACCCAAAGTAATGCCAACTCCTTTAAAGATGACTATCCAAGTATTAGCGCTTGGCATAGGTGACCTCTATAGCGTGGGACAGTGTGATCTCAAATTCAGTGCATCCCTGGCAGCTCTGGCTTGCCCAGAACTTTCAAATACCAAAAAATCAGTGTCAGACCCTCCCAATACCAGACATATTTCCTGTACACCAGGGAACCAATTAAACAATATGAATAACATAAGTCTCTTCTGGTAAAAGATGAAGGTATTAATATAATTTGGAGTGGAATCATGGATCATGGACCTGAGAATTTGCTGCACCTTCTCCTTAGGTATTAGCTGTTGATGTTCCCTGACCAGGCTTTTTGTATGTACTTGCTGCAGACTGTTCTGTAGTTTAGGGGTTTGTGCACATTGGATTCATGCTGGAAATCCCTATCTCAAG
>NW_004524635.1:1543278-1571049 GCF_000260255.1 Octodon degus
AGAGAGAGAGAGAGAGAGAGAGAGCGCATATATAGAGAGAGCATATATTGAGAGATGGTTACATATATATGGAGCACATATTCTTTTTCTGCTTCTCTCCCCCCTCTATATATACATATACATGGAGGGCACACACTGAACCTGGCCCAGCCCCATGTCCAATTCTATTTTGGGGGCTCTGCCTATTTCATTCATTCAGTTTGCACAATGTAGTTAGAATTGAACAATAATAGACACTCTTCTCTCCCCTGAGTCTCACAATATGATAGTGTGTTCAATTTGCTACTTGACTACTTAAGTAAATAGATCCAGGTATGATGCATGACTCAAAACTGAGCACAACTTCATGACCTGAACTCTGTCTGCATGTGACAGCCTCTAACCATGCTCTCTGTGCATCAGTTTCTTCTCTGAGCATCATTTCTCATTGATGCACCTGTGACTGGTTATGACTTTTATCTTTTCTGAAGAAATAACATTTCAAGTGGACAAGGCATGAATGGTTCAGAGAAACCATGAAATTTTTATAAATGAGTTGTGTACAGTCTATCCAAAAATCTTAGGGCCAGTTCTTATCTATATGGATTCAAAGTGCATCTGTAAAGAAAGAAAGGAACAGCGCCATGGACAACAGATACAGTTATGGAAAATTACAAACAGCTGAGATCTGAGTTCAAATACACAATCAGTATCAGCCCTACATAATAAATTTAACAATGATGTATGTAATATTTAAAGTTATTCCTATTTAATGACATTGACTCTTATTGCTATGACTAGATGGGCATTGTCCTTGTGGGTCCTGCTCCACACCACATTCTTTCATTCATATGTCTGGGTCAACTGGCTGGAAGTCTGTTAACACATTCAATGCCAGACTTTTTAAAGAAAGATGGCAAATGCCCCTGTCCTTCCTTATGTTTCCAGGAATATCCACAGGGAGCAGCATTACTGATCCTTTACCATGCTTGCTCCATGTTACACCTGTTGTGTTCCCCAACTAGTTGAAATACAAGATCCCTCTCTTCTGGTGCTCACATAAATGTTTCACCTTTCAAAAACTTTTCTGACTACAGTATTTAAATTGCATTTTTCAGTTTGTGAAAGAACAATTCGTTTTAAGTACTGAAATATTAGGAAAGAGTATGGATCTTTTGAAGGTTGACTCTTATGCAAGAGTGTGTAAGTATGACTCTTAGCTATCTACTGCTAACATTTGACTTAAGAAATAACTCAAGGAAATTTAACTGTGCTGCTCAACAGCACCATTTATGCAAAGAACGTATGGAATGAACAAGAAAAATTTGTGCTGGAGAATTCAACAAAGGAAAAAAAAAAGCAACAACCAAAACCCAGATATTTTCTAAGTCTAGCACACTGGTAAATGCTATAGAATTAAAAACTAAATTTGCTTTTTAGTTTTTAAAACATTTTTGTATTAATTTTAAATCAGTTAAAAAAAATCAGCTGCCTGGTATTACGGGAGGCACAAGCTAGCACTGTATTTAGTATTTTCTCTCCAGCTATTTTTATGTGACCACAATGAGATCAAAACACAAATAAAATAGGTAATAATGTAAGTAAAAGATTCAGCATAGGAAATGGAAATTCTATTTAAATTCAGCTAGCAAAGTGATTAAGACAGTCTTGTCTCTGAAGAGTCCTAAGTATAGAAAATATATTCTTAAAATACTTACATTTTTATACATTATCCATGAAGAATAGAACTTGAACAGAAAAAGTGTATTCCTAATAATTTGGAAAATTAGTTGAAATAATGCTTTTTAAAATTACAATAGAAGATTCTAAATGGGTAAAACCTTCCAACTAAAGACGACTATATTATAAAATAACTCAAGCATTTACTTAAGAAAATTGCATCATTGAGAACTAAATTATTTTCAAAATGAAATGATTAAATGATTAGGAATTTATTTCCTTTTTTCTCCCTTCTTTTATTCATACTCAAAAATTTTATTCCTCTCTCCCGTGAAAGAAAATTTCCTAAATGTTTTCAATTCTATATAATTCTTTCTCAATTATTTAAATAGCAAAATTCTGTTTCAAGTATAATTTAAATTGTACAGTTTTTAAAGTTTCAATAGATAGTTAAATAATTACGTGGAGCTTAGGTAAGTGAGACAGTGTAAATCATACGATCTGGGAGTGATGAGAATAAAACCTTTTATATTTAGTTAAACCATAAAGATAAAAAGTAAAATATAGGGTGGTCAATCATTCTCTACCATTTATTGAAGGTTGGAAGATAAGCAACTTTTTGGAAAAATGGAGAGAATGGTGCTTGAGAATAAGGAGGAAAGTGCTAGAGCAGGAAGATGGGGTTCATAGTGGTTCACAGATTTTCATAAAACCCAGATACTCTTCAAGGTGGAGACTTGAATATCAGATAAAATAATCAAGAGTAACTTTTTCCAGGACTGTTTTCACTGTTTCTGTGGACACAGAGGATAGTTACAGATTGAGGATTAAGTCTAATAAAATGGACACAGAATTCTAGTGACTTTTTCAGGAAACATAGATAGGAAATAATGAAACTGAAAAGAGAGAATGTACTAAGTGAATAACAGGATGTTAAAACTGGTTCTGTTTTCTCATTTTACTTTAGATCTCAAATTAATAACAAAAAGATGGTCCCATAGTAAAACGTCACTTCCAAATGAACTTAGGCTGTAGAGAGCTAGGTATGTACTCCTGTCTGTCCAGAACTTGTTCAAAAAGCTGGACTTCTAGGATTACATCAGAAATACTGCCTTGGTTTTCCACACAACAATCACAGCAACTGAAAGCCCACAGTTGCTTAAGCAATCTTAGGTAATTTCTTTCGGAGAGAAAGGAAATGGTTCCTGTTACACATAATGGGAGGGACAGTAAGGTACTTCCACAGCCCTGTTTAGGGTAGTTTAGGAAACAAGGACAAGCCTATGACATTGAAGATTGTCTATAGAAAGAAACAAGAAGCTAAGACTGCTTGTGGCACCAGAGGAGAGAATCATAAACAACTGCAGCCTCTTATATTCCTAGTAAAGTGTCTGTTTCCAAGAGATCTCATGAACATAAGGTCTGTCACCTCCTCACTTACTGCCAGAGATGCAACCTACCAAGTTCACCTGGATTGGCCAGGATACCTCCACAGCAAATCAGGAAGCAAAGGGTCTAATTGCTTTGCCTGGGTCAGAAACATAATCAGATGGTAGAAATTAAGTAACAGTCATATAAAAGAGTATTCCCCCCAAATGGCTGGATTTCATGATCCCACAATACCCCACACAGAAGCAATACATAGCTTCTATTGTCCACCAGGCCAGCAGAAACTGTCACCTTACAGTAATGACAACTGAATAGAACTTCTCATCCCTGAACATCCCTCAAAAATTACTAAAAAGGGAACTGTCTGGGAGGCTTACTTTGACTCAGACTAAAAATCTTAGTCCCTGTAAATTTAGTAACACAGTAGGAGGGCCTGCCCGCATCATAACAAACAAACAGCAGAGTGCAAAGGGAGGAAACAGAGAGGAAGATAAACATTGCCAAGTCATTCTGCACATATGCAAATACCAGAAGATCATCCTGTGGACACAAGAAGCTCTTAGGAGAGATCCCAAATCAAAAGCATAATATCAGGAAAAAAGAAAAACTGAAAGAATTTTGGAAGGCTCACATGGTGTAGAAAAATTACAGGGGACTCTGGGGCATAAGAAAATAGGTTGCTAATCTATGTCTTCTTCAGAAGAATGACAAGGTGGGTTGGATGAAATATTGACAGGCAAAAGCAGAAGGGGTGCACGGCAACAAAGAGGAGTCAAACATACACAAACGATGATTGCAGCATGGCAGAACATGAAGGCCAAACTCTCATTAATGAAGTCAAAAAATCAGACCCTTAAAATAAAAGATCCAATTGAACAATGGATAACTGAAAAGAACAGCACTCAAACAACTAAGAAATACAAGAAAAAAATAATGAGCATCTCTAGCAATCAGAAAAATTCAACAAACAATCACTGCCTTATTCCAGAGTGAATGGCTATTATCAAAATGCAAATAACAAATGCCAGCAAGGCAGTGAAGAGGAGTTGGCATGGGCTCATAGAAGCACCCATGCACAATGCTAGTGGGAATGTAAACTGGTAGAAACATGAAAATCAGTATGGAGAGTCTTCAAAACACCTCAAATACAAATTGCATTTGATCCTACCTACTATTCCCCTTCTAGAATTAAAGATATCATACAACAGTGATACATGCAAACTCATGTTTACACCAGCATGACTGACAATTGTTAACCAGATGAATGGATAAAGATAATAGGATATTTCTGCATAATAGTATATACTGCTCTGCCATAAAGAAGAATAAACTTGAGGCTTTGTAGGAAAATAGACATACATCAAGACCATAATGTTAAGTGAAATAAATCAAAAACATAAGTTTAAATATTGGATAACTTTTACTATATGAGAATCTCAACGTATACATAATTTTAAAATAAAATTAATAAAAATAAACACTAGCCAATAGGGGGATAGATCTTCTACAAATGGCAATAGGATCTAGAGATGAAGGGAGAGAGAAGAGAGAAGAGGAAGTGGAGGAAAATGAGAATAAATACAATTAAATTAAAGACAGGCCAGATAGCTCAGGTTATTAAAGCATATGCTTAGGCAGATACAGGGACTGGGATTCAATCCCAGGAGTGCCACGCTGGCCCCATCCCTGGGGCCACACTGAGATGGTGATTGAGACTGGGTATGGTGGCGCACACCTGTAACCTCAGCGCTAGGGAGGCTGAAAACAGGAGGATCACTACAAGTCTGATCTGTGTAGTGAGACCCTATAGACCCTGTGCTAAATTAAATACATAAAGAACTTTGTTAAGTAGAAGTACCTACCTCTTAAGATGAACATAAATGCTCTGTACTGCAAATATGTACTAGTAAAAAAAAATTAAAAAGGATGAATGCTATGAGTGCACAGAGGTAGAAAATATGTGTCCCACTGATATTCTAACTCAGTTGTTGAGTCACTTTGAAATTAGGACCAGTAGCCTCAAAATCTTCTTTCTGAGATATTAATTAATTAAGTAATTCTATCATTACTACCAAATGCTGTATTTCTAAAATTCAGGAAACACAGTAAATTCTAAAACTTTTAAAAATTTAATTTACTCCACAAATTCAGTAATCCATAAAAGATGACCTGTCATTGATGTGAATTAGACAAGTTTCACTAAATTGGCTTAATGGATTTTTGAAGAAGAGATCCAAGATGATCACAAAATACGAAATCAAAAGTGTTGGGGCTGGAGAGATGGCTCAGTGGTCTAAAGCACCTACTTGGAACAAGCTTGGCAAAGCACAGGGACCGCGGTTCGATCCCCCAGCACCACATTCTAGCCAGCCCCGCCCCCTGGTGGGCTGAGCTGGCCACACACACACACACACACAAATAAATAAATGTTAAAAAAAAAAAAAAAGTGTATTATCCTCAGCCAGAAAGATGCTGGTCTTCATATGTGCAACCAGAATATCCTTTTCAACTGTAGTTCATATATCTTTTCATTTTCAATGACAAATGAAATATCATTTCATAAATTAACATCTAACACTTGTTTCACAGGGAGGAAGTTGTTCCGAATGAAAACATTAAATGAAAACAAAAACATCTCAAACAAGTGCTTTCTTTTAGTAACAGAAATGAAAGAATTTAAACTTTTAGAATTTCAGTAAGAGATGCTTGCCTCAATTTTGATTTTGAAAACCAGTAATTTCCTGGTTAATTAATCAGGAAAAAAAAACTCAAGGAAAAACTGTAATAATGACCATTTCAGGTTTATCCAGAAAAATTGCTCCAAAAATCACAGAGGATGTAACAATACAGGAAAAAAATCATTTTCAAAATATTCTCTTATCCTTAAATCAATTTTGCTTCTCAAAATAGAGTTGTTTATGCTTAGCTCTCATTAGATTTAAAGCTACTATTACCCTTACTGGTTTGATTTAGTAAAATTCTTGCTAATGTAAGCATGATTTCTCTCCAAATACACTTAAAGAAATACCAAGATTAAGATTTATTGGTTTCCTACCAAATCAAGTTCTATTTATATTCAAAAGCACTAAAAGGTTTTAATGGAGTTTAAACTTTAATTTAATTTAGATAACAGTGGCTCTCTTCATCAATTTTCCCACTCCTTTTACCTTACTCATCCATAAACTTCCAAAGTTAAATTTTAAAAACTATTTATTGCATAGCAAGATAAACCCCAAAATAAAGTGAAGATTAGATGGTGAAATCAATTTACTGTCTTGTATTTTACAAAATTAAAAAATGTAAAACATAATAAATCACATTACTGAGATAAATATTAGTTTTAAAAGTTGTATTATGTACATGTATCTGTATTTACTATCACATAACATGTATTTTTAAATGATAGATTCCAATCAGAACACTTTGAAAACACAGCAACAGAGGATGATAGAACTTAGATCTGAGTGGCTTAGTCTGAAACTTCCTGTGTAACAGTAAGGCACAATTTCTCAGCTTCAGATTTCTCATCTACTATGGTAAAAATTTCAGATAGTGAAGTAGAATAACATCAGTATATTAGGACATTTCAATAAATGCAAGGCAGGCATTTGATGAAATTTAATATCTTTTCATGTTAATGACAAAATTTGAATATAAAATGAAATATCAAATGATTTCTCTTATGTGATAAATTAAACTATGAGTAATTTAAAGAGCAAAACAAAGCTATATCATAACAATCAGCAGTAGATTTTGTGGAGATGCTAAGAGGACCTAGGAAAGGTGACTACAAACTAGTGAGAGGGGAAGCAGTAAATCAACTCCTGTGATGTGGGTAAGTCCAAATTTCCCTTGATAAAATTATTATGTATCACCAACATATAATAATGAATTAAGTAAATGTACCTCAACTTAGTAAAGGTTATATGTAATAAGTTTACAACTAAGATACTGAATGGCAAAAAGCTGTAGGCTTGATAAGATCTGGAAAATAATAAAGGAGCTCACATTCATTGTTTTTATTAAATATTGCACTAGAAATTCTAGCCAGAGAAATCAGGCAAGAGAAAGTTATAAAGGGCACCTGTATTAAAATGGATAAAGTGAAACTGTCTTTGTAACTGACAAGACTTAATGTACAGAAAACCCGAAGGAATCCACAAAACAATTCTGGAATTAATACTTAAAAATTCAGCAAAGCAGGCTGGAAAAGATAGCCCAGCAGACTAAGCACCAGCCTGGCAAGTGCAAGAACCTGAGTTCAATTCCCGGTACTGCATGCCATACTGGCTCTGGGACCCTAGGCACACCATGCCAGCCCCAAAACTGGGAGAAGTGGTACACAGTTGTAAAATCAATGCTGGGGAGGCTGAGACAGGTGGAACACTAAGAGTCTGAACTACACAGCGAGACTCTATCATAAAAATAAAGTTTATGAAAAAAATTCAACAAAGCTACAGGACACAAAATGCACATTAAAAATCAGTAGTATTATTGTACTGACTGCAAATTATTTGATGTAGAAATCAAGAAATCAATGCGACTCCAAATATATTCATAAACAGAGTCCAGGGTGATGGCTCAGAAGAATAAGCATTTCCCTGGCAAGCACAAGGGTCTGAGTTCAATCCCCAGTTCTGAAAATATATATCAAAATTAAAATAAAACAGATGAGTATGCTGGCACACAACTCTATTCCCAGCACTTAGAAGGAAAAAGTAACACAATCCTCACAAGTCAACATCATCCTGAGCTACAAAGATAGTTTGAGTCTAGCCTGGACTACACAGCCTGACCATGAAAATCAATCAACCAATCAATCAAATAATCAAACAATAAAACAAACCTAAGAATAAATTTAACACAAGAAATTAAACTGTTTTACATTAAAAACTATAAAACACAGATGAAAGAAAATAAGGTAGAAGCAGAAACACACAGCATGTTTTGAACAGGAAGACAATATTGCTAAAAGGCTCATACTGCAGAAACTAAAAAACAAGAGTCGCTGCAATAATCTCTTTCAAACTCCCAATGATTTCCTTCATAGAACTAGAAGTAAGGAAAAAAGAAAGAAAGAAAAACAAGCACACACACAAAAAAAAATTCATATGGAACCATAATGATAAACCAAACGATCAAAAAAAGTGTCTTGGTTACCCTTCACTCATTGCTGCTACAACATCCCAAATTAAGGAAGGATTTATTTAGCTCAAGTTGATGGAGGTTTTAGTGTATACTCAGCTGGCTCCAAAGCACTGTGGCATGTGGCACAGAGCAACCATTCACAAAGAGCAAAGGAAGGGGCAGCAGCTCCAGAAGCTAGCCAACCTCTCTCCTCTCCTCACACTGTAACGCAGATTACCTGCTACAGTGTTGGTGCAGCACTCATACCCACAATAATCAATCACGGACTTCCGAAGCTGCATGAGGAACACACCGGTGTGTGCTACCTATACACACACCATAACATTCCACCTCTGGACCCACAGAGACTCATCTACATCCTTTATGCAAATGTCATTTTAGTCCATCTTTAAGAGTTACCAAAGTCCTACCAGTTCCAGTATGGCTGAAAAGTCCAAGTACCAAGTCTCCTCGGAGATCTAATGCAAACTCTTAGCTGTGAGCTCATGCACAAATGAAAAATTAAACACATCTAACATTCAGGGGTGCAAGATAAATATTATCATTCCAAAAGGCACAAACAACAGGGGACTATAAAGTACTGGGGCCAACACAAGTCCAAAATCCAGCAGGGCAAGCATTAAGTACTATGGTTCCAGGTGGAACATCCAAAGCAATCTGTGGCAAACTGAGCTCCAAAAGCTGTACATAGTTCTGCCCCTACAGCAATTTTGGAGGTAGCTCCAATGACTGAAGAAGTTCCCATGGCTTCTCTCTCAGGCTAGCTTTAATCCTTTCTTGGAGTTTTCCTCAGATGATCTGAGTTCCTGGCTTTTCCAAACTTCTGTGGATTCCACTGAATAGGTTTTTCACCCAAAGCTTTACACATAGATGATGCCAAGGTCTGCTGCGAGCTGGAACAGTAGCCAGGTTTTCTTCTGTCTTGGCTATAGGGGCTGAGGGCCTGGATCACTGATCACTCTGATCCTGATTCTGAGTAACAAATGCTCTAAGCCAGTGCCATTCTGGAACCAGGTGCTCTGTGCCTTTTTCGCCAAGACAAAGTCCCTCACTCTTGCAATATTGAGGCTACAAAGGGTGGAGATCAGCCACCTCCTGTGATGCCAGCAGGCTATCTTTTCCATTCTCTGATTCCCTCTCGACAATGGAGATCCTCTCAGTTCTATTTTTGCAGTCCACAACTTTATTGGAGCTTCTTTTCCAGCCAAACTTACATTTTAAACCATCCTGCTGGGTTCTTTGCTCTTGATTCTCCACATAAACTTGACTAAAAGCCCCAAACAATAGTCATGCAATTGCCTCCACATTTAACTACCTTGAAATTCCTTTTGTCAGATTAAACAGTCCATCGTACTTAATCTCAGTCTTCAGCAAAGTCTCTGGAGAAGAGCAAAATGCAGACAACCTTTCTGCCAAGCCATAAAACAAATCACCCAGAGTCCTACAACCAATGCAACCCTTCATTCCAGCAGAATCCTTGCCAGCCTGATCTTTACAGGAAGAATTTCTACCAGTATTCTGGTCTTCTGTCAAGAATCTCCCATACAGAACAGCTGCAGCTGTTCCAGGGCCTCTCTTTCAGACAGAATCTCTGAACCTTTCCTATCTCTTCCTATAAGCCATTCCCTAAATCTCTTGAAAAGGTAGTCACAGCAATGACCCCACTTCTAGGTACTAAATTCTATCTCAGTTACTTTTCACTCATTGCTGGGGCAAAATACCCAACATCCAGAATTAAGGAAGGAAAGGTTTATTTAGCAGCTAAGTCAGTGGAGGTTTCAGTCCATACTCAGCTGGCACCCAGGCAGAATGGCACATGACACAGAACAGTCATTCATGGCAATGGCAAAGAGCAAAAAGCAAAGGGAGAATCAGCAGCATTAGCAGCTAGCTAGCCTCTCTCCCTTCAATACACTGTAATGCAAATTACCCAGCAGATGGCCAGGGTGTAACACTCACACCCACAATTCCAGCATTGGATTAAGAATCAATCACAAACTCCAGAAGCTGCCCCATAACTGCATGAGGCTTTAGGGGGACATCTTGACACAAACCATAAGAGCAAGCCAGCAAAAAGAAGAAAGACACAGAGACATTGTAACATCTGACAGAAATATACCATAGAACCATCTTAGTTAAAACAGAATGACACTTGCATAAAAACAGACAGGCCAGTGGAACAAAACAAAGAGCCTAGATGTAGACACATACATCAACAGCCAACTGATATCTAACAAAGTTGTAAACCACACATATTAGAGAAAGAATTATTTTTCAATAAGGTGTAGAATAAATTTCAGTAAATTATACAGACTATCCATAAGCAAAAGAATAAAACTCAACCATTTCTCACTGGAAACAAAAATCAGCTAAAATATATTAATGGTATAAATATAAGATCAGAAATTCTAAACATATAACTGAAAATACAAAGCAAATAATTCTGAACATTGGAATAGGCATTGATGATGTTTCCAGGGAGGATCCTCAAAACAGAAGAAATAAAATGAAACACAGACAAACCAAGCTAAATAAGTGAAAATGCTTCTACACTGTATGTTTAACAGCTAACATATAAAGGACAATATATCGAAGCAGGAGAATTTTAACAACTAAATGCATTTAACCAAGTTTTAATACTCTAAACATATAAGGAATTCAAACTCAATTCAAATAATAATAATGATGATAAAACCTGATTTGAAAATGGGCACAATACTCCAGTTTCTCCTCAGATAGCATAAACCTGAAACGGATTCATACAGACACATTTTAAAATAATATACTAATTTTACAAGAAGCATGTGGAAATGCTCAATAACATTAATCACCACAGAAGTGCAAATCAAAAGCATAGAGAGATATCACTATCACAGTAAGAATGACAGTTATCAAAAAGGTAACAACTACTGGCCAGAATGTAAAGAAAAGAAGACTCTCACATACAGTTGGGGAGAATGTATGTTAATGAAGCCACTGTGGAAAATTATCTGGAGGTTCCTTAAAAATATAAAAACAGAACTACCAAATGATTCAGTAATACCACTTCTAGGAGTAAGTCTGAAGGAAGGAAATCAGGATGTGTAAGACATACCTGCATTCTTAAGTTTATTGCAGCAATATGCACAATAACCAAGAAACAGAAACAATATTAAGTATCCACAAACTGAGAAGTGAGTAAAGAAAATATTTTATATATGGATAATGGAGTAGTATTCTACCATAGTAAGAATGAAATTCTGCCATTTGAAACACAATGGATTGAACATATTATGTGAAACAAGGTAAACATAGGTGATTACCATGTGATCTCGATCACACATGATATAAAGGTTGAGAGTAAAATGGTGGTTACTAGAGTCCGAGGAGAAGAAAAGAGAAAGAGGATCAGGGACAGTATGATTAATGAATGTTAAGTTACAGCTAGATAAAAAGTCATGTGAAATATGAATTGCATATTTCTTTAAGGAAAGGAGATCAGGGACAAAATTTAAAACACTGGTAAAAATAGTACCAGTTTTTAAAAAGTGTCTTGCATATTGCTATAGGGCTGAGGACACTTAATTAGCGTTTATGTCATCAAGCTGTAGTATTCTGCAGGACTATGTTCTGGGAACTAACACATGGGACATGTGAAGATGAGTCATGATATCCATGAATAATATTTCAAAAGGCTAACAACTAGCATTTATGTGAAATAAAAAATTATTCTAACACCTCACTACAACCTCAAATAATTTTGTGCATCAAGTGATTTTCCACTGATCTCATTCAAATTGGTTATCTTAAGAAGTCCATCTGAAATTTTAGCTGTGCCAACAGAATCAACAGTATTCTGAAAGTTGACATTTGCTTTATATAGAACTTTGAAATTAAGAGCCAGTAACATTAAGAAATCACTTCTTGTCATATCTAGCTGTTTTCAAGGATTTTTAAAAATCATTATCACTGTTGTAAATTCTAGTACCTAAGTAATCCAATTAACTGGGCAGACTTTCATAAAATCACTGGAGATTGAATTTAGTTTTTATTTCAATCATCCAAAAAGATACTTATTTTGATTGCACAAGATAG
Organism: Octodon degus; assembly: GCF_000260255.1. Classification (NCBI taxonomy): domain Eukaryota; kingdom Metazoa; phylum Chordata; class Mammalia; order Rodentia; family Octodontidae; genus Octodon; species Octodon degus. The sequence goes on from NW_004524635.1 coordinate 1,555,549, forward strand.
CTTAGGGGCCAGAGAGATAGCTCAGTGGAATAAGAACTTGCCTGGCAAGCTCAAGGACCTGAGTTCAATCCTCGGTTCTGCAAAAAAAAGAAAAAGAAAAAGAAATACAAGTGGCAAATCAATGTTCCACAGCACTGGCCATTTTTTAAAAAATGCAAATTAAAAAAAACAACATTGAGATACATCTCTCTACAGAAAGACTGGCTATCATAAAAAAAAAAAAAACTAATAGCAAATTCTGGAGAGGCTGTGGGGAAAAGGGAACCTTTTAGGGGACGGGGAGATGGCTCAGTGGAATAAGCGCTTCCCTGGTAAGCGCAAGGGTCTGAGTTCAATCCCCGGTTCAGGAAAAAAAAAAAACAAAAAACAAGATAGCTTAATTTGTTAAGCTTAATCTGCTCTGATACCTTACAGAAGCAACTTTTATGCATTCAAAACTCACCCAGACTTAGCAAATTCAACAAGATCAAGGACAGAATGTTTATATGTGTGTCTACAAGTAGTCAAATACACGCTTTACATTTTTAAAATTCAAATGTTTGAATTTTTACCCTGTTGCTCATAGTGAAGTATATATTCTGTCACTGGCTGGGACACATGAGCCGTTGCCTCCTGTCTTGGCTGCCCTGTGTTGTGTATTTACTGGTGGGAGACTGTGCAGACCCCAAGATGCAGTGTTCCTGGCCCAGCGGGTCTTTGCTGGCTATTGGGTTATAGTTTGCAGTCTTGTGCACTTCCCTCTTATGGCTGTGTCCCTGATTGCCAATAAAATATTTTCTAGCCTTCTGGAAAAATAAAATAAAATAAAAATGCTGGGGCTGTTGAGATGGCTCAGTGGTCTAAAGCACCTACTTGGAACAAGCTTGGCAAAGCACAGGGACCGTGGTTCGATCCCCCAGCACCACATGCCAGCCAGCCTCGTCCCCAGGTGGGCTGAACTGACCACACACAAACACATACACAAATAATAAATAAATGTTAATAAATAAATTTTTAAGAATGCTTAGACCATAAATTTAACAGCAAATCTTTTGAAAACAGACTAATAATATCTTAAAACCTGTTACATAACTCATCTATTCATTTACCACAACCTCTTAGAAATCCTTATCTAATAAAGAAGTATAAAATATTACATTGTCATAAATGCGAAGAAAGATAGTTTAACCCCGGTTTGATATCAAAACATCTCTTTTTTTTATTTTGGGGGGAAGTATAGGAAATCTAACTCAGGACTTTGCATTTGCCAGGCAGACACTGAACCACTGACTTACACCCGTGGCCCACCAAAAAATCTCTAACTTTGAGGTTTCTTACTTATTTTCCATTTGAGCTACCTTTTACCTTCAATATTATAATTTTTTATAAAAATGCAATCTAATAATTTTATCTTATTTACTTTCATCTGACAAAATAGTTTAGCTCTTAGTATGGAACTGAAAAACTCTCCACATTTTATATCTAATGACCTGCTTTAAAATTGTAATTAATATAATTAGTGACAGGTAATGATTCTCTAAATTCACAGCATATGGGCTCCCTCCAGTGGCAAATTTAGTGTCATCAAACCTGTTAGGGTCTCAAACTATTAAGTGTAGGGAAGCAATGATCAGCACTGGTTTTGAAAATCTGAGTTTAAATATGGTAAGCAGCACTACATACTAGGAAAGCATCAATTATTCATATATTTATTCATGTAATAAAAAATATAGAACTTAACAGGTATACCAGACATCATGTCAAGCTTCACAGTTCTAGACCGGTGGTCATCTTTTCTGGGCACATGTGTTGAAGAGGGAACATGTTTATAAATAGCAATAAGCACCACCTATGTATTCAAACACAATGATGTATGCATAATGGTGGCAGGTACAAAGTTGAGTAGAGATACTACAGAGTAAACAGCAGGTAGACCAAGGAATGCTTCTTGATCATACATAAGAATCTTGGAAGATTCTTTGGAAGAATTTATACTTATTAAAAGTTAGAGGAAAGGCCACTCTAACCAATTAGAGCAACATGCTAAAAAACAAAACAGATTCATAAAGCAGGTGGCATATATACAGAAACATAAGTACTGCTGTGACTGACAGTGAACCCCATAACTAGAGACAGCTCAATGGCACAAGTGCCTGCCTGGCAAGAACAAGGTCTTGAGTTCTATCCCCTGTACAAAACAAAAAAAGATGAAAATCAGAACAGAGGACACACAGTTCCTATAAGTAGCTGAAAGATATCTTTTTGGTGTAAACAGACTGACTTCTCTTAAACATTGGAAAGGTTCCATCTGAGTAAAGGGAAAATGGTATGCATGACAGAATGCAACAGAAAGTAAGACCAAATTCAGATGATTCAGATAGGTAAACTTTATAAAAGAACCAAATGATAAGAAGGAGATAAATGATACAATTTACAAAATGAAAATACAGAGTTAAATGATGCCAACGTAAATTGTATGTCAGAGAAAGGAGAATGGAGGGGCCGGGGATATAGCTCAGCAGAATAAGCACTTGCCTGGCAAGTGCAGGGTCCTGAGTTCAATCCCTGGTACTGAGAGAAAAAAAAAAAGGAAATGGGGATAGCATATTCCCCAGAAGTCTGGTTTACATTAAGTTAAAAATACTGCCTCATCTTACTCCTTATAATATATCCTTACACAACACGAAACTATACATTTTAGCTTCCTCTAATACTAATGCCTTTTTATGATTTGAATTTTGCAATCACACATATCAATGAGAGACATGGACTGAATAGAACTATAGGGGAGAAATGAGGCAGGGCTTAGGGTACTCCCACATCCACCCACACACCCTCCTCCTCTAGCATTTTGTTGATGAGGCAGGATATCCCTAATACCAGCCATTATGGAAGCATCTTCCTGTTCTAACAGTTGTGTGACTGAGGTAAAGGTTTTGTGTTTTTAAAGCCACAGTTTCTGATGCAGGGATGTATGATTGCGATCTGAGCAGTGATCCCTTTCTGCAAGTACTAGAGTTTGGTGGTGTTAGTGATATAGTATAGTACTCTAGGTTCTTGACACTGAACCTAGAGTCTGTTTCTTTACTTCTTCAGTGTGTTCTTATTAAACATTTTACACTTAAAACTAGAGAGAGGTAGATCTGCTGTTACTGCAGAGAATGCTGGCCAATGTCAATCTGCTAGTAGAAGTCACTGACAAAGCAAAACCTTTAGGAAAAGACACTGAGATTCACTTTGCAGTGGTTGATGTTTTGGGCAATGATAAACCAGCTACCATCAGCAGGTAGAATACTGGTGTCCCTTGCAAAGAAATCATAAAATAGCTGCTGAAGTTACTACTCAAGGACATGGAATGAAGAGTCCTATTAAAGTAATCCTGCTTTTGGTCACATAAAAGCTGCAAGGAACTTGTCACTCAGGGGTCCGGGCTTCAGAGCTTCCTTACAGACAGAATACTTAGGCCGGGGAATGTAACCAGTTTTCTTGAGTCTACCATATGTCGGTCTCAGACTTTTTTGGTAGTCAAAAGTAGACAAGGGCAGGAGGCTCATATGTTGGGTAACTGGGTGAACTTGACTACTGAGATAGCAGAGAGAACTTCAGTTTTTTAGGGAAAAAATATATTTATATCAAACCCAGCAAACTCTGTGATCATTTTGAGCATCTAGAGCTCATGACTAGACAATCAGAACAGTTGCTAATCTTATTTGGTTTCTCCTTATGTATTTGTATATGTAGCTAGCTAATTTTCCTTTTACTGTTCATTCTTCTTATTTTATGGTGTCCTCATTGTGGTTAGTTTTCTAATTTACTCCCTAGATCAGATCATAAAGATGGGATAGTGATTGAGCAAGAGGAGAAAGAAACCTTAACCAAAGATTACTGATTGAAATAATATGTCCAAAATTTCAAATTCATCTAAATGCATTGATAATCCTACCATCTCAATTTAAGGAACAGCAACCACTGACTCTGACACAAATGTGTGTAGGAAAGAATCTAGTTAAGCCTAATCAATTTGCAGTATGAATTCAGTATTGCTATCATTTGCTTGTTTTCAACAAGCTGTATCATTTAGTTTCACTCTATATGTCAACTCAAACTATTGCTCATTTTCATGCACCTAGAATTTCTTCCCATAAGCATAGAAAAAAAATGATTAAATCAAGAGCACTGAGGTTGTATTTGTGTTGATTTAAATGTTACACTATAAAACATATAAATCAAAATGTGTAACTTTCCATTCCTCTGCCATTTAACTAGTAATCTAAGGCCAATTATTTTGAAACATAAAAGGGACAATTCACAATAAAGGAACAAACTTATATTTCAAAGATGTTCAATATCTTGAAGAATTTATTATCACTGAGCATCAAAGACACCTAAGTACATAATCATTAACAAAATCCACCAGAGAGCTATCATAACAGTACTCAGAGACAGTAAATGAACCTATTCTATTGGAATTTTCCTAATATAGCCATTTAAATGTGACTGCTTGAGAATTTAGCTTTTGGAAGATAAACTTCATACAAAACATGCAAGAAAATGGTGTTTGTGAATGCAATACTTTAAAATTCTTTTCCTCTGTATACTTCAGTATTGTTTCATATTACTTCCAGTCTGCTAAGGACTAAATTTAAAGGACAAAGAGCAATAGATACAACTTCCCATTTATAGAGCTTATAAAAGCAATAAATCCAATCATAAAAAATAAAATAAATAAATCCAATCATAATGAATATATCCATTAGGATGTGTTAGTGAAAAGTAACACAAGCCCAATAAACATTACCAAAAATTGATTATTTTCTCACGTAATAAGTAACCTTTCTCATTTACGAACAAAGTTGCAAAAATCCACAATAAGGTATTGGCAAACAGAATTCAACAATGATCAAAATATATCATACATGATGACCAAGTACACCACATCTCAGGAATGCAAGGATGGTTTAATATATGCAAATCAACAAATATAATACACCACACAAACAGAAATATCATATGATTACCTAAATAGATGCATCAAAAGCTTCTGACAAAATGCAACAGAAATTCACGATAAAAACTGTCAAACAGGTATAGAAGGATCTTATCTCAAGCTCATCAAAGCTATTTGACAAATCTATCAGCAACATCATATTATATGGAGGAAAAAAGTAAAGTTTTCCCCCTAAAATCCAGAACAAGGGCTGGGGAGATAGCTTGGCAGTCTAAGCACCTGCCTGGCAAGTGCAAGGTCCTGGATTCAATCCCAGTAACACATTCAATGCTGGTCCCATAACTGATTGGTGCACGGTGCTGGCCACCGAAACTGGGCATGGTGGCGAATGCCTATAATCCTAGTACTGAGAAAGCTGAGACAGGGGGATCACTAGGAATATGAGATGTGTAGTAATATCATGTACCAAATAAATAAATAAATAAATAAAATCTGGAAGAAGACATATATCCACTATTATTGCTCCTGTTTAGGACAGTCTTCAAAATACTTCTCAAAGTAAATAGGCAAGAGAAAAAGAAATGCAATGAATATGTACAAGAAAAAAAGAAGTTAAATTATAATTATTTGCAGATGACATGATCTTCTACATAAAGGACCCAAAAAATTCCACCAAGAATCCTAGAATCAATAGCCAAATTCAGTGATGCAACAGGATACAAAATCAATACACAAAAATTAATTTCATTCTTGTACACTAATAATGAACTCACTGAAAAAGAACTTAGAATAACAATATTTCCTATAGATTCAAGAGAAATTAAATACTTAGGAACTAACTTTACCAGGGAAGTGAAAGTCTTCTGCAATGAAAACTATATGCTCATTTTAGTGAGGTTAAAGAGGACATCAGAAAATCAAGACATTTCCTCTTCTTGGATAAGCACCACCAATATAGTAAAAATGGTCATTTTTTTAAAAAATGGATATAAACATTTAACATAATCCCAATCAATATAGCAACAGTATTTCTCAACAAATCCAGAGAAAACAATCCTAAAATTCATATGGAACCAGAAGAGAATAAGAATCGCAAAAGCAATCCTGAATAATGAAAGCAAAGCACAAGGCATCACAAATGTATGTGTTAAGTTGTATTACAAGCTACAAGGATAAAGACCACAGTACTGGCAGAACAACAGCCATGTGAATTAATGGAACACAACAGAGGATGCAAAGATACTCTCTGGCATCTTCATCTATTTGATCTACAACAAAAGGACCAAAAACATACACTGAAGGAAAGATATCTTTATTAAGTTGTGCTAGAAAAAATGGATATTCATATGCAGAAAACTGAGTCTAGATTCATATATCTCACTATACATTAAGCCAAAATAAAAATGGATCAAATATCTAAATGTTAAAAGCAAACACATTCAACCTTCAGGGAGTGAAAAATAGGTAAAACTCTTAGAGGTATAGGCATAGGCAAAGACATTCTGAACAGAACCCTGACGACAGAAGATAGAGTACAAAGAATCAACAAACTGAGAAGGTGCTGCACAGCCATGGAAACATCCAACACAGCGAAGAAATCATCTACCGAATGAGAAACAAACTTTTTTCAGTTATCTCTTGGACAGAATTAACATTTAGACTATATAAGGGACTAAAAAGAAAATTAGACTATCCAAAATAAAACATGTGACCCTTTTGAAATTAATAGAAATTTCTAAGAAGTATCTGATATCTGATCAATAAATACATGAAAAAATACTCAACATCACTGGTTGAAAATGCAAATGAAAATAGTACTGTGATTCCATCCTGGGGGCCTGCCCCTTAGCTCAGTTCTTTAAGTGGCTGCTTCAACAAAGCAGTCAGGCTCAGGTTGCTGCGGTTGGATCCCCACACCTCAAGCCAGCCAGTCAAAACTGCCCTGAAGGCATTCGGAGCAAAAACAAACCTTCTGATTCCATCCTACCCCAGAAAACATGGTTATCATCAAAAAATCAGAAAAATGCAACTACTGGAAAGGCTTCCACTGGAAAATGAATGCTTCTACATTGTTGGTGGGAATGTGAACTAGAAAATCACTATGGAAACCAGTACAGAGATTCTTCAGAAAAATAAACATGACATCCATTGAACCCAGCTATTTCCCTTCTACTTACCTTCCCCAAATAGTTAAAGATGTCATATTACACTGATACATACACACTAATGTTTATAGGACAAAATGCCATAGAGAAGAATATAAATCATGTGCAAGTAAATGGATGCACCTTCAGTTGGCACCTGGAGGCTATAATATTAAGTGAAATAAATCAGATACACAAACTTAAATATTGCATGGTTTCCCTCATAGGAGAGACCCAGAATCTAAACACATAATAGGAAAGGGTGAGAATTATTTTTTCAAATAGGAAGAGAAAAAACATGGAGGGATAATCAAAGAAAGAGAAGGACATGGATGAAAAAATGAATGGGAAAAATTATATACAGTTTTTGCAAATGGGAAAGGGACCAAGAGATGGAAAGAGCAGGGAAGGATGGAGAGAGAAAGTAGTGAAGGGAAAAAACAGATGTACTGTGTGCATGTTTCACCTCCCTGCAATAAATGCAATCATTATGTACTGCAAACATTTACAAACACTAAAATTTTAAAAATCAATGTGAAATCTTATTGTGACCATGTTCTGAGCTGAATGATATGTAGTTTAATTATAACAGGTTTTCTCAGCTTTCATACACTTTCCTTGATGGTGCAAAGAGAACCACAACTCCAACTATCACATTTGCACAGACAGAATTTAAATACTAGAGAAGACACCCTCAACACATACACATACATATCTCCATTGTAACTGTCAAGAAAACTGCTGTTCAGACCCCTGAGAAGAGTTCTCATGTTTCACTGACTAAAAATCAGTCACATTCTTTTAATCAAATCATGTGGCAATTAGGAAAGACAGGAAAAGGAAGTAACTATGATTTATCCTCTACAGAAGTGGGATCCTGGATAATGATGCCTAGAGATAATTCTGCTTCTTGTACACTTGGGGTATGGTGGGGAGCACTACTGGCAGCTATTGAAGAGATACCCAGACTTTTATGCATCACAGGACAGTGTCACTATCAAGACATTGTCAGCAACAGGTTGGAAAACTCTAGCCTACGATTTAGCTTATCTCAATATTAGATTGCCTTTTGGCGTCTAGGACAATATCAAGGCTCTGTGCACAAGGAATAGTTTTCTCCATGGGGAGGTCTATTAGATCAGTAGTTCTAAAGCTTTACAAAACATTAGAGTAACGTTGAAAGGCTCGGTAAGCACACAATGCTAGACCACATTTTCAGACATTCTGATATGGACTGTTTGGTGAAGGGATTTAAAATTTTGGATTTTCATCAAGTTTCCAATGCCTTGGCTTATGCACTACACCTGGAGATCCATTATATAAGATCACATTAGGGTCACTGCAATCAAGCATTCATCAGATTACCCAAAGCACCTAACCTGAGTTCTTTGGGATTCTACTTTCTCACAGTTGTTTTTAAGGGACATAACAACAGTAAATTGCTGAATAGTTGGTGACTTTTACTTAGTTTTAGTAAACATAGTGTATGTGCTATAGTAAGCATGTATTAGTTTATATTTGATTCTTCCTTGAAAAATTTCCCAAGTTCGATTTCTTTTTTTAATTTTTTTTTTTGAAAGGTTGATTTACTCCATGCTCCTAATGGCATTAGAATTGCATAACAGAAAGTCAAAAAAGTTGAAGAAAACTAAATCAAATTTTAAAAAAAGCACATCAGTTATATTTCTTCTAAGTAGAAGACCAAAAACAGCTGTCCCTTCCTCCCTATGTCAAGTGTGCAAAGCTTCCGAGCATGTATCTCTGTCCTTTGCTTGGCAACAGCATATGAAGCCAGGCATGGTGCTGCATGTCTTTAATTTCACCACTCTGGGAAGCTCAAGCATAGTGTCATGTTGGAAACCAACTTAGGCAATTTAGTGAGACAAATAAATACACAGGCAGGCAAGAAGAAAGGAAAAGAGGGAGGAAGGGAAGGAGGAGGGAGGGAGGGAGGGGAGTAGCTCTATGTGAAGGTCCTGCATTCAGTTGCCAGTAAAACAAGCATGATAAACTAAACAACTTCTAAGAAAAAACCATTATGGCTGTTCATTAAATGAAGACATGGTTGCTAATTATCATGTACCTTTATTGTAACTATAATAAAAGAAAAAAGACCTAAGTATTAGGAACGTATCCTTTAAACATTTTCAGAAAAGTGATTAATATTCATGCTCTGTAGAGACTCATTTAAAGGAAAAATAGCACCAAGTAGATACATGGGGACACAATAAAAAGTGACAAATCAAAGAAAATGAAAATAATATAGAACTAACCTAAGAAATTAAATTGAATAAACAAAGAGTGGGATTAGGGTGGTGTTATCATAAAAGGCATATATGCATATGTACATGTAAGTAAAGAGAATCATGGTTAATGATCATTGGTTCACTATGCATTCTATCATTTAGTAAAAGGTCTCCAGGGACTGAGTATGGCCTTGAACTGGTGTAATACCTGACTATTACTAAAGTGCTCATACCCAGCGCTTTATGTGAGTATCATCCATGCCTACCTCATGCTTAAACTCATCCATAAACCACCTTTGTTTCTTCTTTTAAGCAACATTTTTTTTTTTTAAATAAGAGGAAAGAAGGGAGCGATAAAGGAAAAAAATTGGGGCCAGGGAATTGGTTCAGTGGAATAAGTGCTTCCCTAGCAAGCGCAAGGACCTGATTTAAATCCCCGGGTCTGAAAAAAAAAAAGAAAAGAAAGAAGAAAAAACTTTTCTAACAATCAACTGATTACCATGAAAGAAGCAGCTGTATTTTGTTAAAGATTATGTAACCAACAGAAGGATCCCACCTTGATTGATTTTACTCTTAATAGCTATACTAATCATCTAGGTCTAAACCTTGGTTTAAAATAAAATCTTTGTCACCAAATTTAGTAACAGATTGGTCTCTAAAGTTCAGAAGACTCTGAAGGTGGGGATTAAATTGGATTTAGAAATATCTGTGTCTCTCAACAAGGGTTCTAAATCACCCCCAACATATATGTTATTAGTGCATCAGAGTACTAATAATGGAGCTAAGATTATTACAGAAGAAATAACAATGCCTAGCATGCATTACACAAATAGTTGATGCCCAATACTGTGCTCTAGAGTTTAAAAACGTATTGCCATTTATATATCACAATAATCCTTCAGGTTCATCATTAATCCCATTTCACAGATAAGAGCATTGTAGCTCATACTACAAAAATAAATTGTTAATTGTTAGAGTTGGGATTTTGTTCTCTACTACTTGAAGAGTTCATATGCTCCATTGGTCTGATAAATTATAAAACTCTAGAAAACTAGAAGTATGAAAATAATAAAGACATGATGACACAGGAAGATCTATTGACAGGTTATTTAAAGGTAGAGAAGGAAGACAAGTAATAGGTGAAAAGAAGCAAGACACACGTGGGACTACAACCTAGTATTAAAAACACCATGAGGAGCAAGCCAGATAGCTCAGTGGACTAAAGTGCCTGCTTAGGCACAGCACAGTGCCCAAGGTTCAATCCCAGGCCTACCTCGCTGGCCCTGCGCCTAGGGTATGCTGAGTAAGTGATTGAGACTGGGCATGGTGGTGTACACCTGTAATCCCAGGACTTGGGAGGCTGAAAACAGGAGAATCACTATGAGTCTAATCTATGTAGTAAGACCTTGTAGACCCTGTACTAAATACCAAAAAAAAAAAGTCATGCATAGTCAGATGTGGTGGTATACACACATAATCAGAGCACCCTGAAAGGCAGGAAGTCCCCATATTTAAACCCAGTCTAGGAATTTTAACCATGCTTGTCTCAAAATAAATAAAAAATAAAAGTCCTAGAGAACCTCAGAATGAAGAGGTGGGTTCAATCCTCAGTTCAGTAGGGGGAAATAAGGAAGAAAAGAGGAAGAAAGAAAAAAAAAAAAAAGAAAAAAGGGCAAGCAAACTATGCATAGTTCACTTATTTACCAGTGTCTATTTTTGAGGATGACAGGCAAGCTTATGCTGTTCATCTGTCAGGTAGTAGGCTATTGTTCTTTAATTTCTTTGTATCAGTAGAACATTAATACTGAACTTCAAATTACATTCAGTATTGAAATATAATGCTGGATTATACAATTAGATTTTAAAATTCCTTTTTCTCTATGTCAGTATATATGTAAAATTATGATACACATATGCATTTAAAATTATTTCATATTAACAGTAATTTTAGTGGAAAACTTTTTTTTTTAAGGTTTTAGAGTCGATTAAATCCTCTCATGAAAAAGTCACAGTCACTGCAGACAGGCACTGCAGAATCTCTACTCCTTCAGCTTTTTGCAGCACCAACATTAGCCTTTGTGGTGCCCCTGAATTTCTTCATTCTGTTCTTGCATTCCTTCCACTGCTTTCTTGAGGTCTTTTTCTTCTCATACAGGCTGTGTCTTGCAAGTCTATATTTGGGCTCATTTTTCTTCGCATAATCCACGGAATCATAAACCATGCCAAAGCCAGTCATCTTGCCGCCAACAAAATGGGTTCTGAATCCAAACACAAAAACGACATCTGGTGTGGTCTTATGTACCTTCTGTCTTAGGTACTGTTGTTTTCCCAGGGTAAAGGACATCAGTGACCATTTGTTTCCTTTGAGGAAGCCGGATGGTCATGAATTTCCAGGTTCAGATAGTTACTGTGTCATTCATGATGGCAACAGATCCTCAGACAGCCCAGGAGGAAAAGAGAAACATTCTGCTCCAGCCAATCATATCAATGCGCACAGAAGGACTGGGAAAACTTTCAAGACCATGTAATTTTTGTAATGGCCTCAATGGTTCATAAAGTCTTCAAACATCTAGGCATTGTGGCCCATGTTTGTAATCCTAGCACTCAGCAGGCTGAATCAGGAGGACTGCCACAAATCTGAGGCCAGCCTTGGATACATAGTTCAAGAGACTCTGTGTCAAACAATACAAAAAAAAATAGGCCCAGGAGATATCTTGACAGACTAAGTGCCTGCTGGCAAGTGCAAGGACCCAGGTACAACCCCCAGTACATGCCTGTAATCCCAGCGCTGGGGAGGCTGAGACAGGAGGATCATTATGAGTCCAAACTATACAGCAAGACCCTGTATGAAAGAAGTCTAAAAACAATTAAAATGTAAAAATAACATCTTCCAATAATAAAAGTTCCTAATCAGTGATTTAACTGAGATAAGTATGATCTATATTGTGTGTGGGGGCTGGAAATGTTATAGGACTTCATCTTTTCTGGCCTCTTTGTCTTGCAGAAGCAAAGAGAGAAGGCTACCCAGAAAGATGATGTGGTTTTGTCAGAGTAGTCATCAGTCACCAGGCAATAAGTGAATAAATGATGAGAATACTGTCTATCAAGTTATATGATTTTGTTCTTTGTTCTTTTCTTCCATTCACACAACAGAATTGTTTTAATGAAAAATAAAATAAAGCTACATATTGAGGATAGAAATTCATAAGGCTTTTCCAAAACCAACAGACTCGTATCACTGAACTTGCTGCTCAGATTATTTTTATTAAATTAACTGCTTTACTATTTTTATTTTTATAACCTTCTAATGTCTTTCATCCTTCCTTAACCTGAACAATACAAGTCTGTTCTTTTTCGTCCTTGATACCATGACTCAAACATCACCACTGGCTTACTGGAGGATAATTTAAGTCCTGTCATGGTGATTTGTAAGTAAACAAACTTTGCAGAGCTAGCTTTGCAGTTCATACCTATAAAATGACTGCACCTGTCACATCATGACACAAGGTCTTAAGAGCATAAAATCAACCAACCAACCCAGTCATCTTTCTAAAAATGGTGGATACATTCTGATAACTAGTAATATAAACAAGAGCTTTAGCCTTCATTGTGATAACTAGTAACATTAACAAGACCTTTAGCCTTAGGGCAGAAACTGATTATTAGAAGAATTTGGGAAGGTGTGGCCTCCTCTTTCCCACAGTGTATTATAGAATTCAATGAATATGAGGAGGCTTACTTCAAATGGGAGCAACTGGCAGGGACAAATAAAAAATTCAGTGTAGTGACTCAGTCAGGAACCCAAGGTCTATTCTGTCACATTCGCACCTGTTCTCTATTTTTAAAGGTCTTCAGAGCTGCTAGGCAGGTCTACCAAATAGCATCACCTCAGGAAGACAAAGGCCAAGCATCTAAACAAGCATTATATAGAAGTCAAAAGTAGCAGCTGCTATTGAATTATACAGGTGGACAGAAATGTTCTGTGTGTTGAATGTGTGATTTCATAGGTTTCTCAAAATTCATTTCTCAGAATTCATCAAGTTGTACATTTAAATGATTGCATTTCATTATTGGAAAGTATACTTAAAATAAAGTTGATTTAAAAACATTGCATGTGTCCATGTCAACTATTAGCACAAACTGAGTTGAACATAACAAAGATAAATACAACTAAACATACAATTTAAGACTTTGTGCAGTTCTACACAGATCTCTCTCCCTAAAAATGGGAATGAGAACGACATCACACTCAGGATAAAAAAGGACACTCAATGTGAGTCTTCCAAATTTGTGCTTTCTTTTGGGAAACAAATGCAGTGTATTAGCCTGTTCAATGATTTTCTAAAATGTTTCGTTCCCATGTATGCACATAGTCTATCATTAGCACTGGCAATTCTCAAGTTCAATACACCTATTAAATGCAGTGAGGACACCTTTCTTCTTAGTTCGAGAAAAAATGAAGTATAATATTATTCTCTTTTGATTACTAAAATGTAAATTTAACACATATAAAAGCAGGCTAACTTCCTAAATATGTAATGTTGATGCTGAATGAAAAAGCAAAGTGTACCCCTTTGTACTGAGTTGACAAAAATCACAATATCTTAAAATCTTTTTATTTTTTCCTATAAAATGAAATGTCTAAACCAGAGCCCTATGACATTTCCAGCGCTAATATACAACATAAAGCATACTTCTTTCAGTTAATTCATGAATCAGAAGTATATTTTTCCTAACTAAAATTATTTCTGTTATCACCTGTGTTCTTTTCTTCTGTGATGCCAAATTTAGAGAGTGACATTAATGAGAGAGTCAGAAAAAATTTTAATTATGTGACTGAGATACACAATAGACAATAAATGCTTGTTTCTTCTTACCAGCACAGAAATCAGGGAGAATTTAAGTTGTCAAGGAAAATAATATGGAGAAAAAGAATACTACTGAAGAGGGAAAAATAAAGAAATGAAGCTAAGATTCATCTTATAAATATTTTTACAATAGATATATAATAGATTAAAATACTTTCCACTGAAATAAGTTAAACCTCTCTTTAGCTTTTGTCAAAATAATTATATGTTTCAGAAGTTGGTTCATTACAGAATCTTGGAATGAGAATTTAATGGCTATCCATGCCAGTTTCCCACAAAAATACAATAGTGGTCCTGGTCTAATAATCTAACATAAAACAAAAAAATAATTTATTATTTTCATTTTATAAAAGAAAGGGCTCAAGAACAACTTCACGTGGATGTCATTTTCCATGTATAACCAAAGTCATTACTAGGGATACATATCCAGAAATAACAGTAAGGATTTTTTCTTATCATAAAAAGATAACATTTCATCTTGGGTTGCTTTTATGTATTTACTCTAATTCACCAGCTCCCAACAACCATTCTCAATTTTAAATCAAGGTACAATTCTCAACGTGCGGAGAAAACATACTAGAAAAAAACAATAGTTTGGAGATAAGAAAAATTATACAAACCTGGACAAAAGTGTAAAGCTAGGTGACATTTTCATCAAAGCTGCTTGTGGTTAAAGGTCAACTCAGGGTTATCTATTAAAATCTATTCAGTTCAAAGCATTGTTTAATATTGATTAAAATTCCAAAATATACTAATTTTCCTTGCTAGTTGGCTGGCATTTCTCACAAAGGTGTAAATAAATATCTTCTGAAAACAAAATAATACAAAATTGATGGCTTTTGGAAATTTGCTCTTCAAAAAAATCTAACTCACCTTTCTTAATCTAACATTTCTCTGGTAAGTAGCCTATAAGTATATATTTCTCAAATATTCTCTGATCTGGTCAAAAGTTCCTTTTTTTCTCTCATTAACTGGTAATTTAAATATGGAAATTATTTCACATACTGTAGTTGTTTTATATTTACTTAACAATCATTGTATTTTTTAAGAAATTATTATTTAATAAGTTGTTTTAATAAAGCAAGTTAAAAATGAAAAGGCTAAGCTGAGGAGATAACTCAGTAGTCTAAGCACCCGCCTGGCAAGTACAAGGACCAGGGTTCGATTCCTGCTATATTCTGTCATGCCCCCTTGCTGGCCATGGAAACCCAGCATGGTGTTGCACACCTGTAATCCCAATGCTGTGGAGACTGAGACAGGAGGCTCACAATGAGTCCAAGCTGTGTAGAGAGACCCTGTACCAAATAAATAAATAA
>NW_004524635.1:1571149-1589136 GCF_000260255.1 Octodon degus
GCTGAGTCATGTAATGAGAGACTTTAAGAATCATGGGTGCTTAAGAGAAAAACGTATTAAAATATATTAATATCTTAAATATAAATCCAAGCCCTATAGAGAAGAGGCAATCCTGTCTGTACAGTTCTTTCCCTAAGAGAAGATTTTGAATTCCACAGACCTGCCTCTACTCATCTCTGAAAACCCACTCGTATTATCATTATTTTCTAAGGTTGTCAGTATTTCCCATGTAGTTATTTTCTTCAAAGACTTCTTTAAAAAAGTCTACCATTTTGTATTGTCAATAATCTACTAAACCACTATGCCCTTCCTCCCAACTTGATCTCTACTGTGAGTTTCTTTTAAAGCAGGCAAGCCCAGCAAGAATATAAGATAGGCACTGGAAGGTGAATAGCAGTTGCTCAATGACTTGTGAGTATCTTAGCTGGTGACACCCAAATAGATCTGGATTTTGGTTACCTTAAACTCTTTGTACTTGAGAGATCAAAGCACTAAAGTGATCATACTTTGACACCCACCTGTCACATGAGCAACATAACATTTGCAAAGCAGATCCAGTCTTTGCCTGTGCTGCTTGCTCTCAGTTAATGGTCCATTTGTCACCATGCCATTACTTAACATCTTGTCTTCAGTTTCTCTGGGTGTCTATCCCACAATCACAGGGCAGCAACACTCTACTCCCATGCTGTAACTTGGATTCCAAATCATGGATTTGTTCAGAGACGCAGGATGTTAAATAGACATTTCCTCCCAGGTCTTTGGCTCCAGAATGCCATTACTGTTCTCAAATCCTGGGGCTCTTAGCTGTATACCATGATATCCTGTCCCCTAGCTACCAACTGGTATGATCAGTGGAGAGGCTTACTGCCTGAGCAAAGACATACAAGTTCTTGAGTTCAGTTTTCAGTCTACAGACTTCTCTTAGTCCACCAGTATATACATTTGTGCTTGGCATTAGTTCTAGAATTCTTTTTTTAATAATTTTATTGAGAAACAAATAGCAATGAGACAGATTCAAAACCGATTAGTAGGTCAGTTTCAATAATTAATACATTGCATATTGTTGTCTTAGTGGTTATTCATTGTACAAGATGCAGACATGATATCTTGCCCACAAACACTATAAAACAAATCTTTCTATTCATTAAATAAAGAGAATGTAGCTCTCTATCCTATTTTGAATATACAGATACAAAATGGTTATGCATTTCTTTCCCCTTTTTTGTATAGTTTTGTCAGAGAAGGGTATTCCATTGTCATTTCTGATTGGCCCTATTCTTCATGGTTCAAGTGCTGACAATGCAGCCAGATCTCTGAAGTGCTCTCTCATGGTGCTGCATCAACCCAGGATGGATGCTGATACTGATTTCTAGTCTTGGTGAGTTCACCCCATACCAGGCATTTGCAAGCACATCTCCCACTTGTTCATCATGAATTTTTACAAGAAATAATGCCTTATGCATAGACAATCCAACAGTTTCTTATTTTTCCTTCTATTTTTCATTAAACATATGATAAAGAACAGTTTATCTGCACCGTAATAACAAATAACACGGTCTTAAACCCAACCTCCAGTGATACAGTGCACTAAAACTGTATTTTACTTCAAATTTTTATATCTAGAATGGTTACACTTACATTGTTATTAGAAAAAATATCAAATATTGTCCTTTGAAATCCCGTTCTTGTATGAAAATCTGTTTCTATGTTAAGAAGCATAATATTTGCACCTCCTTTTTAGAAATCAACCACACTGCATTGTATAGATGACTACATAGGAATGAAAAAAATTCTTGGGTTTGGAATTTAGGCAGCTTCTATTTATTCACTATATTAAATAGCAGTGGATGCTCTGCATGAGTAATAAATGTACACAAGTCACACTAAATCCTAAATATGTACTGAAAGAGGATGCACTTTGATCAACACAACCCTTCATGCAGGTTATTCTTTAAGTTCATGTTTGTACCAGCACATGCTCAAAATTGTCATCCACATTCACTATCAGCAACTTTGTACAACATTTGGCACAGTAAAATGGAAGAAAGTGTTATAAATGCCTAGTAACAGAAGAAGATGTTTTCATAGGTTGCACATATCCCCTGCCTCCCACATAAATTCCGACTCCAGAAAGGACCCAAAGAGACTTACACAATTCAAGGGGAGGTTCATAAACGTACCTATTGGAAATAACAGGACTGGGAAAAGCTTTTCTCGTGGAAAGATAAGCAAACCATGGAAACAAAAACAAGTCATCTTGAAAGGACAAACTATTTAAAGAACAGAGGACATTTTACTTGAGATAAGAGAAAAATGTTTACAATATTACTGACAGTAACTGAGGGAAAAAGTCATTTGCTCTCAAGATATTTGAAGATAAGACAGATGGTTAAGAAACAAAGAATAAAAGATGACATCAAGATTCAAGTGAAAGTTTAAAATTAAATGGGTGAGTTAAGAAAAATTGTAAGGAAAAGAAAATTTCAATTGCAGAATGTTAAACTACGTTGGGAATTAAAAAGAGCTTGAATGATAGTACCTGAGATTCAGATACCTTTCCCATTTAAAATGGTGCATTATTTATTAATTCTAACAAATAATTCCAGGCAACCAGGGTGCCTGTCAACACTCACAAGTAAATAATAAAAATCCAGGCTGCAAAGAACTCATTCTTTAGAGGAGGAGGCAGATTAGAAACCATCTACAAGACTGAGTACAATACATCCACTGAAGCTGGACCATATTGCTACAGGAGCAGAAATAAAGGATCAGTACCTACAGGGTGTGGTCTTTACAAAAGATGAGTGAACTAGAAATCAGGGCCAGGAGAATGAGAAAGATGTAGCTGACTCTGGAATGGCAGAAGATTGGGAAAGGAAACAGCATGGGGCAATTTTTCCAACTCAGTGCTCTCTATTTCAAGTCTCTTAGTGCATTAGTTCTTAACATTCTGAAAGATAATTTTAGTTTAAAAAATCTTTGCTTGAAAAATACCCAAATTATGAGTATGCAGACCTATATGTCAAACTAACGATCATTTCACCTGTTAAAAAGCAAATTATAAGATTACAGAATGTGAGTTACCATGCCCACAAGCTTTTATTTCTCATGGTTAATAATCACAAGCTTTAGCTTGTAAATAAATCACAAATATACACAAATACAATTTTAATATGGTAAAAATAGTTGGAAGTATCATTCCCAGTATACAAATTTTCAAAGGTCTCAATCTAAACAAAGAGTTAGTTGCTCATTAATACTGCCAGTACTGAAAACACAGATGTTCTATTTCTTTAAATAACTGCTCTTCCTACAGAATGGTTGTGTCCTGTGAGATATAAGTTCATCCAAATATAATAAGAGTTGCATATGGAAGCAATCACATTCCATTTTTGGAACCACTTGACAGAACTCTGTCAGAGCACAAAAATACAAGCTTCCTCTCTCTCTTCTTTTTCATGCAGCAAGAGTTCCTTTAACAACACAATATAACTGAGCCCTGAGAATCTGGAAATGTTTCATTTGTGTATACTGTCCGGGTGTCTGTGAAAAGAGACCAAATATTTCTGATAATAACACTAGAGAAGTTTGTTCTCACAGCTAATGCGCAGGTAGGAACATTGATGGTAGCCAAATCTTTGTAACAATCATTTTGCTGAATAAACTCAGCTAAATACTCAGCTCCATCTGCAAACTTGGAAAAAGAGAAAGATAAAGCCTGTGCATACAAATTTAACCTTAGAATCTCTGAATGGGCTGGAGAGATGGCTCAGTGGTCTAAAGCACCTACTTAGAACAAGCTTAGCAAAGCATCAGGGACCGCGGTTCAATCCCCCAGCACCACATGCCAGCCAGCCCCGCCCCCTGGTGGGCTGAGCTGGCCACACACACACACCACACACACTCACTCACTCACTCTCTCTCATAAATAAAAAAAATTTAAAAAAAAAAGAATCTCTGAATGAACTGTTCCAAATTCACTGTCCCATTTCCCACTGAAACTTGTTAAGAATAGCACAGGTAGTGTAATTATCGCATGGTATGAAGAAAATTGTTTATGGACTAAGAAGACATCTTGGACATTGAATTTTAAGAACACATAACATTAAAACACTTTAATTTTATATAAAATACTTAAAGGTAATTACTTTCTGTTTTCTTGAATGAAAGTGAGCCTTTGTAAGTCAAAATGGAAATTCGAAAATATATATGCCATAAGTCTTGTAAACCATAAACCAATTTTTTTTTGCTATGGATGACTGAACTCAGGACCTTGTGCTTGCCAAGCAGGTGCTTATGATGCTGAGCTATCTCCCAGGCTAAACCATAAACTATAAGGCACTGTAATGACTATATGGAGTAAATTTCAGTAACATATCGAACATTTTTTTTACAGAATTGACTTTTGTAGGACCCAGGGAGACAGCTCAGTAGAATAAGTGCTTACATGGCTCTTATGTCCTAAATTCAATCTCTGGCACCGCAAAAAAAAAAAGAATTTACTTTTGTAACTTTAACAGCCAACCTTACAACTCAAGGGATCTGGAGGAGAGTATAACCTGATTTTCAGATGCATGTATTATTTACTCAACTGCTACATTTCAAAGTATATGTAAGTCCAGAGAGCTGTGGTTTAAAACTGAATGGTCCCCCAAACACACACATTCAAACAACCTGCTGCCTTTGTTTTGTCTCAGCCATTGCCAACCTATTTCATTTTACTGTTAGGATGGTATCCTAAGCCATCCAAAGCACATATGACTCTAGTGCTTCCGTAATCACTTAGTAAATTAGTGCTGGAATGATAATGTAGCCAGGCATGTCAGTTCACTATATTTATTAACAAATTTTACATGTGTCTAACTCTCTGAAATGTGTAAGACAAATGTTTATGAAGTCATTAAAACAAAAATCTAGGGGCTGGGAAGATAGCTCAGTAGAATAAGTGCTTCCCTGGCAAGCACAAGGGTCTGAGTTCAATCCCCGGTTCTGAAAAAAAAAAAAAAAAAAAATCTTAAAAGTTCTCAAAAGTCTTTCAAAAATGTCAAAATTCATGGAGCATCTGCATTTAATTTAAACTTTTTGAATATTAAGTCTTGTTTGCTTCCCTACAAATACAAATAGTAAAAAAAGAATTTCTTAATTTTAGGAAATTATTAAAATTCTCCTTTATAAGTATACAATTGTATTAGTCCAATGTGTCATATACTCTTGACAGATTAACCAGCTAAATGTAAACCCATTCAGACACCAGCTATCATTTCCTTTCATATATAATAATACACAAGCATGACAGATATGCTTACTAGGTAAAAATATAGACAAAAGAAGTGGAAAGGGACAAGGGAAAGAACAATGATAGCAGAGGAGGCTTCAATGAAGGAAATGAAAGTAAATGACAAGAGCACTGCATAAATTCTCTGAAAATGACGGCATTTGAAATTAAATATGACTTCATTTCAAAATGTACTATAAATAGACTTCAAAAAGATACTTTGTTTTGGAATTTAACTGGATAACTGAGCACAATGTAGATAGATATATAAACATAGATATAGATACAGCTGTAGATATTTATTTGAAGTATAAAATATATTTTAATATATATTTGAAAGCCATGTAGTTTTTTCTGAAATTTCTAGAATAATCCTGAGTTCAATTCCCAATATCCCAAAATAAAATAAAATAAAAATAAAATCTCTAGAATAAATGTCTATGTATTAGATGTGCTGACGTATTCAGAGATGGTTGCTTGTACAGAGAAGGGAGACAGCAAATGCACTTAACACTGCAACTCCAAACTGAAATGAGTATTTATTGTATATAATCAGACTAAAAATGAATTTGAAAGTAACTTGAAAAAAAGGAATTAAGAAAAACTAAAGAAAATACAGCTTTCAATCCAAGTCTGTGTTAAACAATACTTGGCCTACCTGAAATTAACCTTGTTTCTTGCTCCAAGAAATATTTGCTACTGAAAGGTAAGACTGTAAAGCAAATAAAGAGTTTATTTATCAAGACTAACAGCTTTTTCTAAGGCTCACTTTAAAAACTTTGTATTACTGTCCACATCAGTCAAAACTGTCATACCATGAACTCTGCTCTATCTTAACAAGTTCTTGATCTTGAAAGACCTGTTTCAAAATTCAGCCCAGACACTGACACTGATTAAATATCCTGCCTTAGTTTGCCACTGGAAACATCATTACATAATTCTAATTGATGTACTCCCTCATGCATTAGCTCAAACACAGTTTTGATTTTCCTACTGGGGTTTTTGAAAAATTCACAGTTAATAGTTTTTAAGAGGAAAGCCTTTTTACAGTATTTAGAGCTACAAATGAGAATGAGTGTCACATGATTTCTGTGCTTTCTTCCTCCACACACACACACACACACACACACACATATATATATATGAATATGTAAAGAAGAAAGTAAACAAATGGATATGCATTGACCCAGGAGCTCTGTACCACAGTACTCCTATCTATTACTCTCTAGAGTATACAAGTTAAGGGGCAAAAAACCTAATTGTGTATTAGAAGAAAATACAGTAACACATTAGAAATTGTGTATATTCAATGATGATCATTACAATGGCCCCTGCCTATCTGGAATATAAAGAAACAAAATCGAATTAATTCCATTATATTTTATAACATACTAACAAAGAATTATGACATACTTGGGGCTCTATAGAAAAACTGTGGATACAGCAGGATGTCATTCCAATTTCATGTTAGGCCCTTAACTTTTTTTGTATTTTTTTTTTTACTTTTAATACAGGGTGAACAGGATGTACAGGGTCTCACTGTGTAGATCAGACTCAAAGTGATCTTCCTGTTTACAGCCTCCCAAATGCTGGCATTACGTGTGCACCACCACACCCAGTCTCAATCTCATTCTCAGTGACCCTGGGGGTGGGGCTGGCACTGTAGGCCCTGGGATCAAACTCCAGGCCCCTGCATCTGCCTAAACAGGCACTTTAATCCACTGAGCTATTTGACCAGCTCTGCTTTCCTTTTTAACTCTTGAACAATTCTTTTCTGAAACAGTATTTGGCTTTCTAGTAAGAATATACATATAGGGCCGGGGAAATGGCTCAGTGGAATAAGCGCTTCCCTGGCAAGCTCAAGGGCCTGAGTTCAATCCCCGGTTCCGCAAAAAAAAAAAAAAAAAAGTGTATATATGAAAAGTCTCCAACTCTGGGCTTCTACATCTAATCAATATAAATAGTACTGACAATTTTTTTGTGCTTTGACAAGACTGAAAATAAAATTATACTTATAAAGAAAAATGTGAGCCATTCATTTTTTGTTGTTGTTGTTTGTTTTTTGCAGTAGCAGGAACTGAACTTAGGACCCTGAGCTTGCCAGGCAGGCACTTATTCTACTGAGCTATCTCCCCAGCCTGCCACTCACTGTTTTTCAGTGAAATTTTCCCTTTTGGGTCCTGGTGGATGATCATTCTGGGTAAGGATTACAGAAAATTACTCTGGCACCTAATGGAAATATATTCAGCTGGAAATATATTCCACTATGGTGTATAACTGGCTAGATTCTCACTAGTACAATGAATCCTGACACTGGGTTTAGGCAAGGAGGGAAAAGGAAGAATAGACAAAAAAACAGTGTCACTAAGCAGTGCTGAAATGTGTCTTCTTTATAAGCTTATTCCTTAGCTTACATATACTTATCAATCCACACTTCTCACAGAAAACTTTCTCAGCTCGTAAATCTGCTGTTGCAATAGTAATCTTTTATCAGAAAAACTTGGCATGTTCCACTTCTCAACCCTGGTGTTAAAAGGAGACTAACTACCTTTGTGAATTCTTAGTTTTCTATTGTAGTATTTGTAATTCACTCAAAAGCATTTACTGAATGACTGTTCTATTCAAGGTATAATCACTGATAAAACGACTGCATTTAACATTGCAGTATAAATGCAGTATAGATTTCAGTAAACGAGGAGCTATATAATTCTTTTTTAATCTTTGGAAATTTGCTACATTCAAAGCCTTTTTCCCCCTCTTTATTAAAATGTAAATCAAAACGTGTTTGCTCTTCCTTGTATTCATGCAAAAGTTACTGTTTCTACTAAATCCGTTAAAAACATCACATGGCTGGCTTTCCCAAGAGAGATTAGAACTCTTGCCTGGTGGAGATTAGCGACTCCACCCCTGTGCTACTCAGCAGCCATCCTCCCCTCCTTTGATCACCACGCTAATGCATCATAAACCCATGCTTCATAATGATCCATCTGTCTAGATTTTTCTCATCAGTAGTTGTTAAAATTAGGCAAGGATTTGTTGGTTAGTTATTTTTATTCACAGCCACATTAATGCAAGCCCTAAAGTAATCAGTTTGTATTATGTGGCCTTTCATGCAGGGTGCACAGATTTACAGCTTGTTTGGTTTATCTAGGCTCATGCTTTTGAGGCAGCTGTTAGGCATTTATTTAATAAATTCCTCTTCCTCCAGGGAACTGTGCAATGTCCATTCCCAGAGAGACACATGTAGCCTATAGTTTAGCACTGGATGCATCGTAAATCATTCAGTTTTTTATTACTTTTTAAAAAAGAAAGTGAGCT
This sequence comes from Octodon degus, assembly GCF_000260255.1. NCBI lineage: Eukaryota > Metazoa > Chordata > Mammalia > Rodentia > Octodontidae > Octodon > Octodon degus. The sequence continues at coordinate 1,579,743 of NW_004524635.1, forward strand.
CTGGAATTATGGTGGACAGGAAATCTAAAATTAGCTGACTAATCCAAGCATGACAGAGTGGGCCTCCATGATTATTTTAATTTTATCGAAGGGGGGGTAATGCTTGTATTTGTAGATAAATCACACTGACTTCAAGTGTTAGAAAGTAAATTATCTGCAAATAATACTTAAACTGTCCAAGCTCTAACTCATTTTTTATTCAGTGCTTCAATTTGCTTGCTTTTTTTTTGGGGGGGGGAGGTTCTTATCTCTCTCTTCAAATATTGAGGAAATGAAAATATGGCAGATTAAACCTTTCATTTGATTGTGCCCCTGCCAAAAGATTCTATCAGTGAAAACTCATTCCAATGCCTCATTAAAATTCAGTCCCTAGATGAGCAAACTTAATTGGCATGAAGTCAAGATACATAATTATTTAAATTATGAACAATTCCAGAAACAGGAAATTTTGATAAAAGGCACCTACGGTGTTTACATTCCATTATTTATGTTGGAAGTTACAATAAAAAATACCCTATAGTTCAAATAAAAAGGGAGAGAAATATAAAATGATTAATATATAGTATACCTAAAATAAAAAAATGTACTTAAATATCTTAACTCCTTTTTGGTTAATTTGTATTAAACAAGAGAAAGCCCAAAATTTCTTACACAAAACTTCAAGTAGAAAACTAACAACATTGTGAAATTACTCTGGTTTAGCACAGACTTAAAAACAGCTTAGTGAATTTTTTTTTCATTAAAACATAGCCAAAGTTAGTATGTGCACAAATACCACAAGGATGAGCCAAAGTTTGAAACTGGTTAATGTCAGTCACCAAAATCACATTCAATAAAATGGAAGAGTGTTAAAATTACTTTAAAAATTAATGAAAGCTTAGGCAGGTGGCCTGACCAAGTTCACAACTGTAGACTCCACGCCCTGGCTCAGCCACCACCAACCTGGAGCGGACTCTGCTCTGTTTTCCTTCTGCATGGGATAGCAGAAGTGCCAGCCAAACAAAGGACCTGACCTTAGACAAGGCAAAAGTCTGAAATAGAAGAGTCAACGTGGCTGAGTAAGAGGAGAATCACACCACAGAATCTGAGGATAGATCCACTAAGAAGGAATGATCTGGAAAAATCCAACATGGCTGAGTAGAAGAGCCACACAGGACACACTTAGAAAACATTAACAAGAAATACAGAGAGAGGACAAGATGTTGGAGCAGTAAATTCCAATAGCTTGGCTTCTCCAGGACCATATGTCTGGAGTCTGGAAGATAGCAGGATGGATAGGAACTGAAGCAAGGAGACTCTACATAAGAACTAGGAGGGAACTGACAGAGGAGAAGAAAATAGGATTAACTGATATGGAAGAGGCAGCCAACATTAAAGAGGAGAAACCTCAGCTGAGGGGCTGTCAGCAGAAAGGCACAGTTGAATGACTTCCTGCTCACAAAACTTTACCCATTTGGGAAACAGTGGGAAGAACACAAGTCTAATTCCCGAGGAGGAATTTTACCCATTTTTGGGAAACAGTGGGAAGAACACAAGTCTAATTCCTGAGGAGGCTGGTGACGTGGCTCAGTGATAGATGTCTTCCATTCCATGCACAAGTCCCTGGGTTCGATCCCCAGAGCCCCCCCCCCCCAAAAAAAAAAATCATAACAGCCTTAATTCCTGAGGGACGTTGCTTCCAGTGGTAACAAGTGGTGAAAGTGAGTCTTACAAATGCTCCAGGATATATCTGTGCAGTACACCTGTGGGCTGGGAAGCCACTATGGAAAACGGCTGGGAGTTGTAACTTTAATCCCAAACCAGCTCTCCTGTGGCTTCCCACAGCCAACATCCCAGAGCTGACGAGGACAAAAAGAATCACTGGAGACTGTGGGCAAATGGAGAACAAATCAGAATAATTTCCATTTAAAGGCAGGGACAGTAATCACATTACCAGGACCTGCTGTCAGGTACCAGCTCCAGCTGAGTTACTCAGAATTTGGGGCTCCCATTGGTACTGTGATCCCACTGCTAAAGGGAGAGCCACACAGCGGCTGATGGTATGTTATTTTGATATGGAAGCTATGGTATGGCAAAGCTGGTGAGGGAATGAAATGGAACCTGTCAATTACAAGATGCATGGCAGCAACAGGACTCTGTAGACAGGACTTCTTCCAAGCTCCCAGGAGATGTGGATGGGATTTAAAAAAAAAAGAGCAACCACTGAAGAAGCCACTATTGTGCATGAGTTTTTGCACATTTCTCAGACACAGTGTGAGAAAAAGAAAGTTCATTTTTGCTTTAACCCTCTTTTTCCCTTTGTTCAGCCCAAGTTTACTCTGCAAAGCTGGTTCCTTCCATACCTATTTACCTCACATTTTTCAAATAAAGTTTTGGCACCATTATTGGTTTGCTTCCTCTAATTCTTTATTCCAGGCAAGAAGAACTTGAATACTTTCGATTGGCAAGTCATTTCTAAAATGACTATCCCATAACAATTTCTCAGTATCCCTGATAGACACCACTGAAATAGATTAGCCAGTTACTGCTGTAATTGAATTGACTGTATAGCAATGATTCTGATTCAGTGGACAATTTGATGCCAGTGAACTTGTCTGCCAATCCACTGTCTCACCCAGGGAGAGGGACAGCAACAGTTTCTAACCCAAGAACTCAAGTTCGATTCCGCTTTGCAAAAAATGCCTTCAAACTTGTAGAATAAGGTCTTGAGTGAGAGTTAACTTCTGTTTTTCAGTGGAGCAATCATAGGAATAATTGGGCTGTGAACACTCAGAGAATCTGGCAAAGAAGCTACTTAGCAATCGAGTATACAATGGCTTATTGCAATATCTAATCTGTTTTTCCATCAGACATGTTACTGATGTTTTGGGGTGTTTCTTGCATTATATACTAACATGCAATTATGTTCTTTTATGGTTTCACGTGTATATTAGGTAGTTACTCCTATATATTTGTTTTCTTTGGATCTTATTTAATAGGTGTCTGGATTATCTTGCTAATCTAGAAAATGGACAAAGGGGAAGGAAAGAGTAACCTCAGGAACTATCATATAGAAAGAGTTCTAAGATTCAATCTGTGGATGCTCTTGTGAATTGAAGCAATCTGTGGAAAAGCATGGGGACAGAGTCAGACCACTTAAATGACTGAAGTAAAATCCTAAGTGGGACAAACAAAACTGAAAATTATTAACAGGGAGGCACATCCTAATAAAAGCTTCGTGCTTTTATATGCTCTTTTTTTTTTGTTTTTTGGTTTTTGTCTGTTTGTTCATTTTTGCTTTTGGGGGCGTTTTTGGTATTTTAGGAAAGGGTCTACAAAGTGTTCAGGGTCTCACTACTAGATCCAACTCATAGTGATCCACCTGTTTACAGCCTCCCAAATGCTATAGAAAGCTTCATGTAACAATACACTCCATTTATTTCTCTATTCCCCAAGTTGCAGTAAATCCCCCCAAAAGGAAGAGGAAAATGGGGGACAAATATATTTGTAAAAGATATAGGTATATAAATACGTAATATAAACAAATACAAACACAATGAAGAGAGCAGTCAAACAAGGAAATAGATCTCCCAATTCTCCCACCTTGCCCCAAACAGCAGGGGCTACAAAGGGAGAAGAAAATAAATACCAGATATCAGAAAAGTTCTTAAACAGGATGAAGAAATAAATGAGGTGAAAGAGGAAATGAGCCAAAAGTTTATATCAATTATACTCAATATCCTTATGGTAAATTTAAGGGAAAATAAGATTTTTAAAAAATGGAGAAACTAATGAAAATAGTTCAAACATTGAACAACAGATTCAATAAGTGTTTGGAACACCCAAAAGATGTCAGATAGAAATACCTGAAATAAAAAACAGTGTAGAATTCATGCATACCAGAAATGACTAATGTGAAGGCACAGTATCTAATCTTGAGGACAAAACAGTGACTTACCATAAAGAATTACTCCCCTCAAAAAAAAAAAAAAAAAAAAAAGAAAAGAAAAGAAAAGAAAAGAAAAGGAGAAGAGAAGACTATCCAGCAGCCTGAAGATGACAACATGAAAAACAATGTAAGGTTAATCAGAGTTAGAGAAAAAACTGGTGATCAAGTGGTAACACCCAGCTGAACTGAATCAGTGTGATGCTGGATGTGGAAGGCCCACCTAGGGTTGTTTACAACAAAATAAGAAGGAGAACTAGATAACAAGGAGAGGTGCTATTAGGAGAATATTGCTACTACTGGAGGAATACTGTCATGCTAGCTTCCCTGATATGAACTTGGCTGGTCTCATAGCCGGAGGAGCTTGGAACCTCCTTGTCACTGAAGATGGCTGTGGTACTATTCAAGGAAGCTCTGATTCTTACTTTGAGCATTGCTTCCTGGCTCCAGTGCATATTCCTTCGTCTGCTAACATAGATCCTTTATCCTACTGGCACAGACGTTCTAGCTTTCAACACTGATTTTGGGGACTTCTCAGTGTAGACCCTTGAAATGGGCCTACAGGAAACATTGCTGAGGACTCTTAAATCTCCAGTTGGACTTGTGGGGAGAACTGTCATGGGCTCTAGATCTTCAGCTGGACTCATACAGGACATCACTATGGAATCCAAGCTCTCAGCTGGATTCTCTGGGTCTCTAGCATGTGGACAGATCTCCTGCCCCCCTTTATAGCTGACCCATTGGTTGACTCCTATAAAATCTCATAAATTATGTGTCTGGTATAAAATCATTTTCTTTGTAAATCCTAAGTGCAACATTCACCTAGGCATAGCTGCATTAAATAAAAGTAAATTCAGCAATAAAGTAGAGTTTCAAAATTACCCAAAGTAAAACCAAACATCATATATAAAAGTAAACCAACTAGAATCACAACAGATTGCTCAGCAAAAACCCTGAAACTTACAAGAACTTTGAGTAAAGTATTTCAAGGCCTAACAGCAAACAACTTCCAATCCAGAGTATCTTACCCAGCGAAGGTATCATTCAAAATAGATGGAAAATAAGGAATTTTCATGGAAAAAGGCCAGCTCATAAGATATATGAGTGCTAAACTACCTCTAGAGGAATATTCAAGAATATTCTGGGGGCTGGCGAGATGGCTCAGTGGTCTAAAGCGCCTGCGTAGGCAAGCTTAGGCAAGCATTGAGGGACCTCAGTTCGATCCCCAGCACCACATGCCATGCTAGCCCCGCCCCCAGGGTGGGCTGAGATGACCATAAAAAAGAAGAAAATAAAGGAAATATTTTTTTTAAAAAAGAATATTCTGTACAGAAAAAAATGGATTGGACACCCAGAAATATAATAGAAACAAGAGAGGTTAATGGATACACAACAAACAGAACAGTAAAAGTAAAATAAATGATGCGCCTACAGATAAATAAGGCAGTAATTGCAAAAATAACATACTTCAGTAATACCTGTCAGTGTTGTTAATGGTCTCAAATCTACACTTGAAAGACACAGAATGGCAGACTGGATCAAAGGACAGAAATAAAGGCCAGGGTCTTAGCTCATTGGCACAGCACCAGCATGGCAAGCCCAAGGTCCTGAGATCGACTCCCAGTACCAAACTAAAACCAAGAAAAAAACAAACTTGGGGCTGGAAAAATAGCTCAATGACACAAGCTTCTGACTGGCAAGTGCAAGGTCCTGAGGTTCATTCCAGGTACAAAAACACAACAGAATTTGACAATCCTTTGCATTCAAGCACCTCATGTAATCCAAAACTACATTCACGGGCTAAAAGTTAAAGTACAGAAAACAACATTCCTTACTTAACAACATCCCAACATATCAGGACTCTGAAAACAAGATGGAATAACAACTCTTAATATTAGACACAGCAAAATTCAAATTAAAACATAATAGGAGACACAGGAAAGGCACTAATATCAGTTGAAGGAACAATCCAATAAGAAGAGATATTAGAAACATACGTATAGAATATTGGAAAAACAAATTTCATAAAATAAAAAAATGCTGAAATGAAAAGATGAAATAGGGTCAGGGAGATAGCTAAGTAGAATAAGTGCTTGCATGGCAAGCACAGGGTCCTGTGTTCAATCTCCAGTACTGGAAAAAAAAAATAAAAAAAGATGAAATAAACAACATAATCGGGCTGGGGAGATGGCTCAGTGGAATAAGCACTTCCCTGGCAAGCGCAAGGGCCTGAGTTCAATACCTGGTACAACCAAAAAAAAAGAAAAGAAAAAAAAATTAACATAATCATAGTAAAGGATTTTAACACTGTACCTTAGTAAAGACATCAACTAAACAAAAAGCTAAAAAAGAAAATTCACAGTTGAACTATACACTGGAACATATGGACTTCACAAACATATACAGAAGATAACAGCTCTCTACAATGAAGTGTACATTCACTTTAGCAGCACATGGTACTTTTTCAAAAGAGACCAGATACTAATCTACAGGGTCTGCTTAAGTATATATAAATGAGTTGAAATCACCTGTATAATAAAGTCCAACCACTATGCAATGAAAATACAAATCAATGAGAGAAGAAATTTCAGCAAAATTAAAACCTCCTGGAAAATGAGCAACACTCTCCTAAACTAACAGTGAGTCAAAGAAGAAATCAAACAATAAATTAAAACATTTCTGGAATTTAATAAGAATGTCTATACAAATAAATACAACCTCTGTGACACTATGAACACATTCCTAAGGAAAAAAAATTATCAAAATCAATGCTCATATTATGAAAACTGAGCGGGTCCAAATAACCAGCCTTCTGAGAAATAGTATACTTGAGAAGGAAAAAAAGTCAACCCCAAACTAAAATTAATGAGAAAATTTATAAAAATAAAAGATGAAATTAAGTAAGACTGAAAAATATCAACAAATTGAAGAGTTAGTTCTTTGAAAGAATAAAACAGACAAACCCTTACCAAAACCCATCAAAGGAACAGAGAAAACACCCACAAATACAATTAAAAATGACAAACATAAAATCAAAAATACTGTCAAAATCCAAAAGATAGACTTCTGATAAAATGTATTCTAAAACACTAGCAACTTTTAAAGAAATGGATAGACTCCTAGACACATACAAACTGCCAAAATTAAACCAAGATGAAATAAGTATGCTTAACAACTCAGAAAAAAGCAATGAAATGTAATAAATAGTAATCCACCCAGAAAATTTTCCCACAAACTGATGGATTCACTGCTGAATTCTACAAAAACTTTAAGGATGTTATATTACCAGTACACCTCAACTTCTTTGAAGACATTGAAAAGAATAGATTGCTCCCAAATTCATTTATGGAAGCCACTATCACTCTGATCCCAAATCGGATAAAGATCCAATATAAAAAAAGAACTATATGTCAATCACCTTAATTCACACAAATGAAAATATCATCAACAATATATGAGTAAGCTGAAGGCAGTACATTATCAAAAAGATGATACATTATGATCAAGTTTCATCCCAGATATACAGGGATCAATAAATGTAATACAGGGGCCAGCCAAACAGCTCAGCGGATTAAAGTACCTGCAAGCAGGCACAGGGGCCAGGGGTTTGATCCTAAGGCCTGACCTGCGCCAGCCCTGCCCCTGGGCACTCTGAGACAGCAATTGAGACTGGGCGTGGTGGTGCGCACCTGTTATCCCAGCTCTTGGGAGCTGTAAACAAACAGATCACTACAAGTTTGATCTAATACTGAGCCCATGAACACCCTATAGGCCCTTCCCTAAAATACAAAAAATGAAATAAAATAATAATAATGTAATGCATCACATAAACAGGACCAAAATTTTAAAAAAAAAATTGGTCATATCAGTATACACAGGAAAGACTTTCAGAAAAAATGCAACGTCTTTACAATAAAACATCATGAGGAAATCAGGCACAAGAGGATCATATCTGAATACAATAGAGGCTATCCAACACAAACCACTAACCAGCATCATATTAAATGTAGAAAAAACTAAAAGCATTCCCCCCAAAACATTAGAGAATAAGAACAGCTACAAGGATAGCCAACATTTTGGTGCTAGCCCTTCAAGGTCAGTGAGGACTAAGGACATAAGAGAACTGTATGGTAACATCCTGTAACTCAGTGCTGTCCCAAATTTTCTGTTCCAGGACATTATAGGGTCACAGTGGAAAGCGATCAACAATGTAGAGTGTGCCTAAGGAGAGTCATCTGGAGAGAAAACATTCTCTCAGGCTTTCACAGACAGTAAATTGGTCAAGCAATGGCTGTGACCCATCCAAATGGCTGACACTGACAAAAGATCTACAAGCTGCTGTACAGGGCTTCAGGGTAAAACCTGAGGGGATTTGACTGACCTTGTCAGATACAATAGTTACATTCCTCTACACAGATAACAAACACACTGAGAGGGAAATGTGATAAACAATTCCTTTTACAATAGCACCGTGGAAAATGAAATACCTTGGAATTCATCTAACTAAAGAAGTCAAAGATCTTTTCAAGGAAAATTACAGTACTCTGAAAAAAGAGATGGTAGAAGATTTCAGAAAAATGGAAAGATATTCTCTGCTCCTGGATATGAAGAATCAACATTGTGAAAATGGCAATACTCTCAAAACTGCTGTACAGATTTAATGCAATCCCTATCAAACAACCACCAAGATACCTCCGGACCTAGAGAAATCATTTCTAAAATTTAGTTGGAGCCAGAAAAGACCTAGAATAGCAAAGGCAATCCTGGCCAACAAAGACAAGGCAGGAGGCATTACAATTCCTGACTTGAAATTATACTACAAGGCTACTGTGATAAAAATAGCACAGTACTGGCAACAAAACAGAACTGAGGATCAATGGAATACATTAGAAGACACAGAAGCCTCTATGAAAACACTCAGCCAACTTATCTTCAACAAAGGGGCCAAATATGTTCACTGGAACAAAGATAGTCTCTTTAAAAAATGGTGCTGGAAAAACTCTGCCTTGCTACATGCCAAAAAACTAAAACTTGACCCATGTTTATCACCATGCACTAAGCTAAAGTCAAAATGGATTAAAAATTTAAACATTAAAACAAAAACACTAAATCTCCTGGAAGAGAAAGTAGGAGGAACTCTTAAAGACATAGGGGTAGGCAAAGAGTCCATGAACAAAAATCAAATTGAGTGGGTAATACTTGAAAGAATTAAAAACTGGGACCTCCTCTAATTGAGAAGTTTTTTCAGGTCAAAAGAAATTACCAACAAAGTGAAAAGACAACCCACAAATTTGGAAAAAATCTTGACTAATAAGCACTCAGACAAACATCTGCTCTCTACAATTAATTAACCTATTAATTTATTTATTTGTGGTACCAGGGATTGAACTGAGGCCTTTGTGCTTGCTGGGAAAGCACTTATTCTACTGAGCCATCTCCCCAGACCCAAAGAGTTCTCTTGTCTTTTTT
>NW_004524635.1:1590251-1591359 GCF_000260255.1 Octodon degus
TCACCCTCACCATCTACATACACTGATACCTGTGAACTAAGCAACTGCACTGAAGATAACAATGTATAATAGTAGAGCCACGCTTGGAATGCCTGTCATTCTGGTCTCCTAAATACGTACTGCTTGTCATGACATACCAATTACTGCCATACTGTCTCTCAAGCAAACATTTGTTTAAAAAAAGGATAATAAATGAAAACAAGAGACGAGAAAAAAGAAATGTCACAGGACTGTCCTGCTACAATGCTACAGCATTAGATTTCTAAACATCTGTGCAAAAAATTTGTAATTGTTTATTCATATTTTTAATTTTTTTATTTTTTAAATTTTTTTCTTCATATTCTGTAGGGACTTAAAGGTTAACATATCAATACTTGATGGAAAATACCTGTTCCATGTTAATGCATAAGATGTTTGCTATTCAGCCAGCTAGTGAGATCAAGCTGAACTGCCTATGTTGTAGGGTAATAACAATAAGTTTTCTCTTCTGGAGGGTTAACAACCTAAGTCTGCAGACCAAAAATTACAGAAAATGAAGGGCTGCAAGGAAAGCCAACATTTTGGCCCTAGCCTTTCAAGGTCAGTGAAGACTCAGGACATAGGAGAACCTGTACTGTAACATCATGTAACTCAGTTATGTCCCAAATTTTCTGATCAAGGAGATTATGGGGCCACAGAGCAACGTGATCAATAATGTAGAGTGCACCAAAGGAGAGCCTCATGGAGAGAAAACGTTCAGAAAGAGTGAATTGGTTAAGCAATGGCCATGACTCATCCACAAGGCTGACACTGACAAAGGATCTACAAACTGTGATACAGGGTTTCAGGATAAATCCCGAGGGGATCTGACTGACCATGGCAGATACAAAAGTTACATTTCTTTTTATATAGGTCTTGCTTTATCTTGGTCTTAGCCATCCAGTAGGAAAATATAAAAACAAAGTATAGAAAGTAAAGCCATATTAATATGATGAGCTGTAAAAGGCTCAACTCAACAACTTCTGACATTGCCAGTCTTATGGAAAACCCACTACTATTATGGACTACGGGACTATATCAAAATATTTTGCTGAGGGGCTGGGGAGATGGCTCAGTGGAATAAGCACTT
>NW_004524635.1:1592108-1643185 GCF_000260255.1 Octodon degus
ATATATATCTGCATATACAAAATAACACAGCTACTTTCTCTTAGTTCAGTGAGAAGAAAGTTTTGAATTAATAGTGTTTAGACAAGATATCATGTCTGCATCTTTTACTATGAACAACTACTACAAAGACAACAGTATGCAATGTATTATTTATTGTAACTGTCCTAATCTGTTTTGAAATTGTCTCAATGTTACTTCTTTCTCAATAAAATTAATATATAAGAAAATAAATGAAAAAAAGCATTTCCCCAAAGTTCATGAACAAGACAAACATACTCACTTATCATCTCTCCTGTTCAATATAGTGCTTGAAACATTTGCCAAATCAAATAAGCAAGAGAAAGAAATTAAAAGGATACATATTTAAAAAGAACTCAAATTGTCACTATTGTTGGACAACCCACTCAGGTCCCCCTCCTGTGCCTCTCTCAGACAGGAGCTTTCTTTCCTTCAATAAATATATTCTGAAAAATCATTGTCATTATTGGGGCCGGGGAAATGGCTCAGTGGAATAAGCGCTTCCCTGGCAAGAGCAAGGGTGCCTGAATTCAATCCCAGGTTCCACCAAAAAAAAAAAAAAAAAAAAAAAAATTGTCATAATTTACAGGTCACAAAGATACTGCAAGTGGAAGAACAAAGAACTTCACCAAAAATCTCTTAGAATTAATAACCAACTTCAGCAAGGTTAACAGGATAAAAGATCAACAATATTCAGTACCAGGCTGAGGATATAGCTCAGCAGTGTAAGCACCTGCCTGGCAAGTTCAAAGTCATGAGTTCAATCTCTAGTACCAAAAAAATCAGGTAATTTGTGTATGCCAACAATAAACAAGATGAGAAGAAATTAATTCACAGTCACTTAAGAAAAACAAGGACAGTCAAATAGCTCAGAGGATTAAAGCACTCTCAAGGGGCCGGGGAGATAGCTCAGCAGAATAAGCGCTTCCCTGGCAAGCACAAGGGCCTGAGTTCAATACCTGGTTCCACAAAAAAAAAAAAGCACTCTCAAGCAGGCACAGGGGCAAGGGGTTCGATCCCTGGGCCTGCCTTGCCAGCCCTGACCCTGGGGCACACTGAGAGGAGACAGATCTAGTACTGAGACCCTGAACACCCTAGAGAGCCTTCCCTAAAATAAAAAAAAAAAAGAAAAGAAAAGAAAGAAAGAAAGAAAGAAAGAAATATCTATGAATTAATCTAACCAATGAAGTAAAAGGACTCTACAAGGAAAACTACAAACACTGAAGGAGATTGAAAGTGTATCAGAAAATCAAAAGATGTCTGTCACTCTTGGATAGGCACAACCAATATTGTCCAAATGCCCATCCTTCCAAAACTCTTACACAGACTCTTATACCAAACTCATATACAGATTTAATGCAGTCCTAAAAATACCAACACCGGGGCTGGGGAGATGGCTCAGTAGAATAAGTGCTTCCCTGGCAAGTGCAAGGGCCTGAGTTCAATCCCCGGTTCCACAAAAAAATTAAAAATATTTTTTTTAATAAAGGAACTATTTGGGCCAGGGAGATGGCTCAGTGCAATAAGCACTTGCCTGGCAAGTGCAAGGGCCTGAGTTCAATCCCTGGTTCCGAAAAAAAAAAAAAAAAAAAATACCAACACTATACTTTAAAATAATGGTAGCATATCATTAACACATGGTGTATTAACACTGTAACATACATCTTTATTTACGAAGCATTTCTAGATTATGAATCCGGATATAATTAGAAATTTAGCTTTAAATCTTGATTAATATCATCAAGTTTCCTTCTGGAAAGCTATGCCAACTTTTCCTCTTGTCCTGGGTGAATACTATTGTGAGTATCCCATAACCTGATGCACTGACTCAGAATTTGCTAAGTTGATAAAAATAACTTCAGAAGTTGAGTATGGTGGCACATACCTATAATTTTACTACTTTGGATACTGAGGCAGGATGGTGGTGAATTCAGGGCCAATCTAGGACATGAGCAAGGCCTTGTTTTCAAATACATTTTTTAAAAGCTGGAAATGTAGCTCAGAACTTTTGAGGTTCAATCCTTACCTTCCCAAGCACAAAAGAGAAATTATTGTTAAGGTCTGAATGTTAAGTATCTACCAAAGGTCTGTATGCCACTCTGTGGTACTATTGTGAGGTGTTAAAACTTTAGGAAGTAGGGTCTAGTGGAAAGAAGGTAAAGTCAGTGTAGGCATGCACCCTTGAAGGATATACTGAGACTCCAGATCCTTCTGTTCTCTGTCTTCAAGGCCACTAATAGGTAAGCAGTTTTCTTTCCACCACATACTCCCACAATGAAGTTATGTCTGACCACAGGTCCAAAGCAGTGGGTCTGAGAAACCATGTACCAAAACCTCTGAAACCATAAACTGAAATAAACCTTTTCTCCTTTTAAGATGATTTTCTCATTTATTCTATCAGAATGATGAAAAGTTAATATATTCACATATTTTAAATTTTTCTCTTTTCACTAAGTTTGAAGTAAGAAAGAGAATTTGTTAAACAATTATTACCTTTAGAGTAGAGAAAGTATAATGCTATTTTGGAAAAACAAAAGCAATATTAATTAAGGGTCTATGAATTCTGCAGAAAAATGAAATCACTTCAATACAGCAGGTACTAAAATCAGTTTAATCTTATTTTAAGAAATAGGGGTGGGGGAGATGGCTCAGTGGAATAAGTGCTTCCTTGGCAAGTGCAAGGCCTGAGTTCAAACACTGATTCCACCAAAAAAGAAAAAAGAAATAGTATTATTTTTCTTATTTTAGTACAAGGTCTACAGGATCTAGAGGGTCTCATTATGTATATCAGACTCCTAATGATCCACCTGTGTTTAGCCTCCCAAGAGCTGGGATTACAGGAGCACAGCACCATGTACAGTCTTTAAGAGATATTACTGAGTGGAAAAATGAACAATAATAAAATGTACAAATGTGTAAATGGGAATGTGAGGCCAATTTTTTTTTTTTTTTTTTTTTTTTTTTTTTTTTTTTTTTGGGAAGGATCTGCAGGGTGTTCAAGGTCTCACTACTCAATCGGACTCATAGTGATCCGCCTGTTTACAGCCTCCCAAGAGCTGGGATTACTGGCCCATGCCACCACGCCCAGTCTCAATTGCTGTCTCAAAGTTCCCCGGGGACAGGGCTTGTGTGGCAGGCCCAGGGATCAAATCTCTGGCCCCTGTGTCTGCTTGCAGGTTCTTTAATCCCATGAGCTATTTGTCCAGCCCCCAATTAATTAAAATAAAAAAGCTGTGACAATTTAGACAAATAATGGTTGTTTGGATTACAAGAAAATATAATTGATATTATCAAGTAGAACCAGTGATATTTTTATGAAGATTTTGTAATCCTTAAAATGCAACAGTTGCTCTTCCAGAAAATTTTACGGAGTTTAATGAATGATACACAAGAATTTTTATTACTCAGATTGAAAATAAGTGAAATGTTCTTACTTTTCAGGCGGTCACTATTGACAATAGTTTTAGTGACTGGTTCAATGAATGTGAAAAGAAAAGAGATATAACAATAGGATCTGACATGGCCTGACGTTAAAAAAAATCTTTCTGACATTTTCCATTCCTCCTATTCTGATATGTTGAAATCATAATATATTGTACTTATCTTTTTAATTAATTGAAGCATGCAATGTATAAATCATTGTATGGTTAAGTTAAGCGAAGGACAATTGAATCAGACTGAAATGACTCCTTAACAGGAAGATTGTAAGATAATGTCTTTATCTGCAGGTTCTACCTTTATTATTCACTAGATCCAAACTTATGTCAAGTAATTGATCTAGATCCCAACATCCAAATGAAATATTCAAATCCTTCTTATTCCTATTCAGTAAAGACAGTTTTGATTTAAAATTGCTTTGTTTACTATCAGGTGTTTGTAATATTTTAAATAGTATATAAAGAGTATCAGTGACATGGTATTCTCTAATAACCTGATTGAATAGTTGCTTCTCTTTTCTTTGATATTTTCATAGTAAATACTGCCAATCAATACAGTGAGGTTAAAAAAGAGTCTGTGTTCATTTTTCATTCATTTCTTCATTTAGTAACAGACAAGTATTATGAACAAACACACATCAAGAATTAAGCTTGTCATTAGAAGTTCACAGATGTGAAATACTTGTAGCCTTGCATAAAGGAGTTTGAACATTTGGACAGTTACAATGACAAAGCACTTTGAATATGTATATTAGGAATTATAACTAAATAAAGGTGAAATTACGTTCCATTTAAAGAATTCAGCATCAAGTCAAGAATATTTTAAACTCTTGATAATTGTGAATTATTATCAATACTACCATTGCTACCATTCCTGAGATAATGAAACACTGTCTTCGAATATTGAACTTAAGAGATCTGACTGTTTCCTGGTATGGTGATGGCTTTTCAGAGAGAAATTAGCTGAGGTATATATAACTTTAGGTATAACTAGTTCACTTTAAGATAGAGAAGGGGGAATTTTTTGTTAGAAGATACAGTTAAACTAAACACACAAAAATGTGACATTGCATGGCAGAACCATTGGCAAATAATAAAAAATTATTGGCCAATGAACAATATAAATTTTTAGCAGTATAAAGTATTGTCAGCCTATGGCAGACATACACAAAATTTTCTGTAAAGGATCACTAATTCTTCTTAACATATGTGTTCTAATAAAAATGTACTCAAGGGGCTGGTGAGATGGCTCAGTGGTCTAAAGCACCTACTTGGAACAAGCTTGGCAAAGCACAGGGACCGTGGTTCGATCCCCCAGCACCACATGCCAGCCAGCCCCGCCCCCAGGTGAGTTGAGCTGGCCACACACACACACACACACACACACTAAATAAATAAATAAATAAATGTTTAAAAAATGTACTCAAAATGTACTCAAAAAATTAAAATCTGAATTTCATGCAGTTTCATGTCATGAAATATTAGCAAATATAATTATATATTTTCATTGATCAAAAATATGAAATGTATTCTTAACTCAGGAACTGTAACCCAAACCCCCCAAAATAGTAAAATGGGCCAATATGCACTATAATCTAAAATTTGCTCAACTCCTCATATTGTGCAACAATATACTTTTTTTTTTTTTTTCAAAACTGGGGATTGAACTCAGGCCCTTGCACTTGCCAGGGAAGCACTTATTCCACTAAGCCATCTCCCCAGCCCAACAATATAAATACTACATTAGCTTGATAAAACAGGGTGTCATAGGAAAATTCTTTTCCTGATAATTTTAAGGATGAAGAAATGCTAAGAGAAAACACACTAAAGAGACAACTGTATTTTGTTCCCAGTGTCACAGATCATATTACTGTGGTCTTACTTTTGTTTCATATTTTCTAAGAAGAGATGAATTGATTTTAAAATTATAAAATATAGCTTTTTTTTCCATTTTATGTATTTGTTACAGGGTCTCACTATGCAGCCTGGAATGTTAGTTATCCTCCTGCTTTCAGCCTCCCTAGCACTGGGATTACACGCTGCCCTTACACGCCAGAATTCTGGTCACCAGCTGAGCAGGTCCTGGGGCTGGGGCTGACACAGCGTGAGGGACCAGGTTGCGTGTGCCAAAGCAGGCACTTAGTCTGCTGAGCTATCTTGCCAGCCCAAAATATTGCTTTTAAATACCAAAGTACTCCACATTATAATCAATAATTTCTTCTAAGTATCTATAGTACATTTTTCTTCAAAAATAATAAAAATAAAATCTCTACCTCAATAATTTTTATTTAACAGTTACTTTTGCAACATTAATCTACCTAAAGTAAAAACAAGACCTATCAAAGATGATATTGAGAACTTAACACAGTGTATCAAGAGTCTGTATCAAATTATACGGTTTCCTTTCAAGTCTCACTTTTTCACTATATGTACATTTACTCTGGCAAAGAAATATCTGACAGCAACAGAGTGCTTATACTCCCGCCATTTGTTGTTAAAGAGAAAAGTAGCTACAGCCAAGTGGGAGCTCTCAAAAAAAAAAAAAAAAAAAAAAAAAAGTAAGACAGAAGGACAGCTCTTTAGCTAAGGATAAAATTAAGAGGGAGGATTTTAGTTATACATTCACTAAATCCCCAGAGTCACAAAGAATCTTTTAGCAGTTGAATGGATCAGAATAAAATGTGATACTTCTTCAAAAACAAATACTATTGAGCATCAACTGTGAGCTAAATAATCACTAAAGGTAATACTGACATGAAGATTATATTTAAACATAATTATCTTGTTTTCTTTTTAACGGAACTGTGGACTGGACTCAGGCCCATGCGCTTGCAAGGCAAGCACTCAGTCTACTGAGCCATCTCCCTGACCCCTACACATAATTATCATTATCATTAAATCAGAAATAAGATCAGCATGACTGCTACCACAATTTATAATAAATATAAAAATCTTTTTAAAAATCTTACTGGTTCAACAAAACAATGACAACAGTATCTTCAAAATTACAAAAATCTATAATATAAAAAATATAAACATTTGTTGAAAAGTATCCTAGAAATCCTTAATAATCTACAAAGTATGTAACAGAATTATTCAACAATATGTGTAAATTCACAACATACAAAATCAATTCTTGTCTTGTGTAACAGAAAAGTAATTAAAATAAGATTAGAAAAAAGAGAATGAAAATGGCAAGTAAAATACAAGGTACTTGAAAATCCATAGCAAAACCTAAACAACCTTTCTAAGAAAATAGTTTTTAGAGACATTAAAGGAGATCTGTGTAAACAAGGGGCAATCAATTTCAAATACACGTGTATTTCTAATACATATACATATGTACTATTTTAGAGGAAAATATAAATTTAATTCAATTTCTGCAAAAAAAATTACAAGATATAAAATGAGAGTAAAATGTACATGCAAGAGAAAAAAAATCAAAGAATATCTAACTCAATTTTGGTTTTTTTTTTTTGTTTTTTTTTTTTAACGGAACAGGGGCTTGAACTCAGGCCCTTGTGCTAGCCAGGGAAGCACTTATTCTGCTGAGCCATCTCCCCAGCCCCTCTAACTCAATTTTAAAGATGAACAAAATGAAAGCAATTTCCCTATTATATATCAAAGGAGAATTTAAATTTAAATGTCCAACAATTTAGAGTGGTAGTCTGAGGACAGGTGGAATAAGCCTGCAATCCCAGCACTTTGGAGGCTGAGGCAGGAGGATCATAAATTTGAGACCAGCCTGGCCTACACAGTATTAGATCTTATCCCATTTGTCTAATGGATGGTCTTTAGTTACAATTTTAACCTATGAAAAAAATGCAATATTGTAAGAATTCAGTATGCTTGGATTATTCAATCCCAAAAAATAAGACTTCGAAAGTTATGGCATTCTTTAAAAAGGACCACTTGAAATACCATACATAAGTACACAAGTGGGGCTCATTAAAGACACTGTAATGATCCATTGCCCTTTTTAAATGTAAACTTCATGGAATTAATGCAAAGTTCTCAGTTTTAGAGCTTTCTCCTTCTTCTAGCAAAATATTTTTCTAAAACACAAGGAACTTCTACCTCACTTTAACCACTGCTTTTAGATATAAAAGGTAAGTTGTGGAAAAGGGACAGTGGTCAAGGAGTTTGGAAATTGCTTTACCAGAGCTCCCTTTCCCCTTTAAGAATAAAAGCAGGAAGACAAACAATGAAGGAAGAAATGAGATAATATATTCAAATATAGAATGGCACCTTTCCTTCTCTTTTAAAAATAACTCATACTTTCATCCTATAGAAGTAGAAATCTTCACAACAATCTTCTAAGAATACATAATTCAAGGCACTTCTCAGGAACTTTCTAGTATCTCTCTTTCTAATATTTAATAAGTGTTTGAAAAAACAATCAAGAGGGGCTGGGGAGATGGCTCAGGGGAATAAGCACTTCCCTAGCAAGCGCAAGGGCCTGAGTTCAATCCCCAGTTCCGGAAAAAAAAAAAAATCAGGAATTCCACTCTCTGTAAACTTTTCCAAAACATGTTTGCTGCATTTCTAGGCAAAGACTTGAGTGTGCCTTCATCTATGTCTCCTTTTCAGGCATTTCCTAAATAAAAAATTAACAACTTCCTATTAGAACCACTATTATGTTGTAGCAAGAGACTTTGGTCAAGTTAAATGAGGTGGAGTCCTAACTTAGAGTTGTGGCTTTACATTTTAAATGGGGAGAGGGACAAAGACTATACAGTGGAGACCAAAGTCATCCTGCAAAGCCTAAACAATTTCTCAGAAGGGCATCTACATATGCTTGTTTTTATTCTTCAAAATTATGTCAAATTAGATTAGAAACAAAGAATCAGATTCTTGGTTTATATATCTTGTCTTTATAGAATATAGGGGTTTTTTGTTGTTGTTTTTTGGGGGGTTTTTTAAGAATATAGTTCTTGAGGAAGGTATTTTATCTGAATATTGTAACCAAAGAAAGCTAAGCTTAATGTCATAAACACAGTAACACACACACACACACACACACACAAACGCACACACTATATTTTTAAGGAAAAAAGAGAAGAAAAAGTGAGTCATCCATCATTCCAGGGTGTTGTGGCCAATGTTATAACTGATACTTTGGCTAGTACATTTTACTTGCAGTAGTATTCCACATATAAATATACAAATATTCAGAACTATTTTGGCTTGGGTTTCAAGAGATGTCAGAGCTTCAATGCAGGAAGTTGGGAATAATCATTATGAATTTAAGCCCTGAAAATACATGAGATCACACTAGAAGAAGAATAAAAGGGTGAAAGGTGAAACTATCCAAATAGAGAGTGAAAGAAAATCTTTTTTCCTTAGATTCAAGGATCCTTTGATTCTGAGAGTTAGAAGAAAGATTAGGAAATGCAATAAGAGGACTTAAGCAACTGTCATCACATTTAACTGTTTTACAACCAAAACCAAGACAGGAAAAATTGGGGGGAGTTAAAACTAATTTTTTGGACTGGCCAAGTAGCTCAGAGGATTAAAACACCTGCAAGCAAGCACAGGGACCTGGGGTTTGATCCCTGGGCCTGCCCTGCTGGCCTCACCCTCCCGGGGCACGCTGAGATAACAATTGAGACTGGGTGTGATGGTGCATGCCTGTAATCCCAGCTCTTGGGGGGCTGGAAACACTGTATCACTATAAGCCCGATCTAGTAGTGAGATCCTGAACACCCTGCAGACCCCTCCCTAAAATACAAAAAAAAAGGAAACTAATTTTTTGCTATAACAAAATGATTTGAAATGCCAACACACACACACACACACACACATATATATATATATATATATACACATATATACTTAGAAAAATAAAAACTCTGAGCATACATGTTAAGCACATTTAAGGAAAACAGATACTGGAAGTCAAAGCATCCATTTAATAGCACACTTCACCAAGTACACATCCCAACAACTAAATCATGTAACACTAACAGAAAATATTTGCATCTTCACTGATGTCTAAATACTAACTAAAGAGATTAGTTCAATTTTTAGAGGATATCAAGTATATCAACAGAGCGATATAATCTACTTCATGCAACTGCAGCAAGATCCATCACATTACTTATATTAAAGATAAAGGATAAAGCTTATTTGTTTTTGATGTGTTTAGAAATAAACTGCTATCAAAACAATAGAGACAATGTTCATTTTTCTTAAAAAATAAACTTAGAATTTTATTTGCAAGGACAGTAAAAACACCATTGATAGAAAAAAAATCTAAACCCATGAGTCATACAAACATAGTAGAAAGGAAGACAAATTTCTTTTCTACATCAAAATTATCAAAGCAATTAGTTCATTTATGGTAAGAGTCACTGGCTTATTATGAATGAGATAATAAAATATCCCAGTCAGTAAAAGAAAAAATCATGCATTTTTAGTCACTTTTGTCACTTGGAAAATGGATTGGAGGCACCTTTTCCTACTTTTCACACTAAGTCCACAACAAAAACTCTGGACATTATACATAACAGGAATGTAAGAAGACTTTAAAAGTTGCGAAGGAACAGTGAGATAGCTCAGAGGACTAATACTTGCTTAGGCAAGCAAAGGAACCAGGGTTCCATCCTGGCACAGCATGTCACACTGGCCCCACGCCTGGACAAGCATGCTGAGCTGACCAACAAGACCAGGCAGGGTGGCAGTACAGGCCTGTAGCCTGTAATCCCAGCACGGGGAGGCTGAATACAGGAGGATCACTACGAGTCTGAGCTGCATAATGAGACCCTATACCAAATACATAAAAAATAAAACAAAAGTTTCTGAGACAAGAATAAACCCAGGAAGTTCACGCTTGTATTGTTCTTTGGTTTTCATATTATCAGAACAAAAAATAAATAAAACAACACTGTGGTGAGCATCGAGTTCCCTTACACTCATCTATCCCAGACTTAATAGCCAAAGAGCCAGAAATACACACATTCCAACAACTGCAAATGGAAAACAGCACCAAAGATTATAAGTCAAAGTTCAGGAGATAGCAACCTAGTAAGAGGAAACCCTTACATAGAAATTGCTTCACTCCAGAAAAATACTGCAGAAAAATTCCATCCATGCCACAAAAGGTTGCATGTAAATTCTAGATTTTTCTCTATTCTTAAGACCCTTCATCCCTTATACTTTATCCCCTCTAGGACAGTGTCAGAGAAGGTCACATGAGGACTTGGAAATTTATTCTTACTCTAAACCATTCAACTGGAGTGGAAAAAAGTGTGAAGCAGTAATAAGGAACATTTACCCTACTCAATGGGGTGTTCTCAGCAAAGGTCTGTTAGGCAACTGGAAAACCCACTATTTATCTACAAATGTAAAAGAGATTCTCTTTGCAGAGCTGCTCAGTTTAGACCCATTCAGAAAACTGGACATCTACCTCCCACCTGGCAGTGGAGATGGTGTCTCAGCTACTTTTTCTCATTGCTGAGACAAAATACCCAAAACCTAAGTTAGAGGAAAGGTTTACTTAGCCCACAGTTCATAGAGGATTTAGTTCAGTTGGCTGGCTCCAAGGTAAAATGGCATGGCAGAGGGACATCGCAGAGAAAACAGTTCATGGTGGACAAAGTCAACAAAATAGTGAAGAAGCAAACCAGCAAGCAGCAAGGGATAAGCAGTGACCTTCTTTCCGTCCCTTATATCTTCTCCAGGCTACTCACCATTAGGGAAGCTAGCACTCACAGCTGGAGTGGAACAGCCTTAATCCAAGCTTCACAACATGAATCAATCCCAGCATCACATACTTGATCCCAGCAGCACACAACTCAGATGCAGTCCCTTCCAAAAAGCCCACCTATAACCACACATGAGGCTTTGGGAAAACATCTAAATACAAGTCATAACAGATGGTGTCCCCTTTACCCTGCTATAGCAATGTTAACAGATGCCAGCTGATCTTCAGAAGCAAGAATGACTTATATGCTGAAGAATCAAAAAACTGATGAAATCGGCAAGCAAAATCTACAAAAATGGAAAGACATAACATGGATTGAAGACACAGCCCAGTATAGATTATAATTCTGCTGAAACTGATGTGGAGATCTACTACAACCCCTTTTAAAATTCCTGTAGGATATTCTCTAGATAAACAAAATAATTCTGAAATATATATGGAAAGGAGAAGGAACTAGAACAGATAGAACAATTTTAAAAAGCAAAAGATAGGATAAATCACTAACAATTTAAGAACCAACACAAGAAGAACCAATTCAATTTAAAAATATGTATCCATATAATCAAGGAACATTTGTTCTGCATTATTGGCAGGACAGACTTATAGATCAATGTAACTGAATGCAGAAGTCCAAAAGTAAACCCACACAAATAAATATCCCTAAAAGATTTTTGACTAAAATGCAAAAGCAATACAACAGAAAAAGAAAAACTTGATAAAACCATTTGCTATATATAAGCAAAAATACAGTAAAGCATATGAACAAATTACTTCAATCTTTATCAAACATATAAACATGAATGAGAAATTACGTAAGTGAAGAGTACAAATTAATGCAACCTTTGTAAAAGTAGAAAACTCAGCCAAAAGCTTACAATATAAAATTATTTAGAGAGCTCTTTGATTTTACATGTAAAAGAAATAAGCTCAACTTCATTAGGAGACAGCACAAAAGACAAGATACCTTACAACCGTGGGAGGGACAGATGCTCCTGCTGTGAACCAGACCTAAAGACCTAAAGGCCAAACAAATGCTAAAAGAGTAGCACCTGGGATTGATACTCTAAATAGCTATCAATCACCTTGAAAGACCCAAGTGAGTCACTAGCCCAACCCCCAACAGAAAAAGACCCTGTCCCATATTCCAAACCCCAACAGGAAGAAACCCTATCCCATATTCATGCCCATTCACTCTGTGACCCGCTTCCACATTTGGTCCTGGGCATAATCAATTTTACCTGAGCAATGGTGCTTGTAATCTCATTGGCTGACCATAGTTTTGTCCCACCCCACATCCACATAAGGGAGTTCCCCCTTTCTCTACTTTAGCCCCACATGGTTTTACAATATAAAAGTCCCTGGACGAGTCAGCTTCCCGGGGAACAACCCGCTCAGGCCCCCCTCCAGACCCTCTCTTGGACAGGAGCTTTCTTTCTCTCAATAAATATATTCTGCTTATAAAAAAAATAAAAATAAACTTACAAAAACGAACTCTGAAGGATCTGAAAACAATGAATAGTTAAACTACAGGTTGAAATCAACTATCTACAAACTGTAATGGGTCAACTCACATTTTAAATTATAAATATAAAACTTGTGCTTTTGGTTGTAAATGTATACTCACTACTGTTCTAAGTTGTTTAGTAACTAGTGGCTGTTTCTTGCTGTTTGCTAAGATAAAATTCCTGTAACCCTCAACAATTCCTGTTAAAAAAGTTAGCTTACAGAGATGACTTCAAAAGGAAATTAAATGGGTTTTAACTGCTTGTAACCTCTGGGTTATGCAAGGCTGCCTGCAGGTACTCAGGTGCAAATTAACCAGAAACTGAAACAAAAGCCCCAGGAAATGTAGTTTGAGTTGTGGTCACAATCACTCTGAAAGCATTATTTTGTGTCAGACAATAAATTTGTTTACCAAACTGAATGTGGTCAGAAAATGAATTTGTTTATTAAACTCAATGTGGTTCCAGGTTTTAAAACCCTTCTCTGCTTCCTGGGCCATCGCCTTTTGGTCCTCTCCTGCGTGAGAGCTGAACGGGAGCCCCTGAGCTCAGTAATAAACGACTTTCCATATTCCAATCTGGCTGATCTGGTTCCTATTCTGAGCGATCCATAACACAAACCAGAGTCCACAAAGGCTTACTTGTGGAACTCTCAAAACTCTACAATAAAAAGTCAAATCCAATTAGAAATAGGCAAAAGATATGAACAAACATTCTGATATAAAGATATTCATACAAATATATATTTCTACACATAAAAATGTCAAATACGCAAATGAAAACATGTTTATCATTATAACCTGTCTGATATGCAGATTAACACGAAACAGAGCTACCATTATGTGTGATCACCAGGGCTAAGTTAAACATAGTGATAACATCAAACGCTACTGGAAATGCAGAAAAACTGGATTTCTCAGACAAAATGACGTAGCCATTTGGCAAATTCTTGTAGGTTTAAAAAGTCTTAAACAACTATGGAGGGCTGGTGAGATGGTTCAGTGGTCTAAAGCACCTACTTAGAACAAGCTAAGCTAAGCAAAAGCACAGGGACAGCGGTTCAATCCCCAGCACCACATGCCAGCCAGTCCCGCCCCCTGCTGGGCTGAACTGGCCACATACACACAAAATAAATAAATAAATAAATAAATAATTCACTTAAAAAAAAAACCAACTATGGAAATAAAAAAGTACTGGCAAATGACTGTACAGGTAAATATAAGTATGCATGTGTCTATGTAGATTATATATATGTACATATATATGTATTCTATGTGTATCATATGCATGCTTATATAAAACTATACTACAGAAAAATTTCTATATTTTGTTAAGCATTACTACGAAATAATTTGTAAAACAATAGGGCCAGCCAGATAGCTCAGCTAATTAAAGCGCGTGCTTAGGCAGACTCAGGGACCAGCATGCCCAGCCGGCCTTGCCCCCGGGGCATGCTGAGACAGTGACTGAGACTTGACCGCCTGCACCTGCCATCCCAGCGCCTGCGAGGCTGAAAACAGAAGGATCCCATCGCTGCTACTGCGATATACATAGTGAGACCCTGTCGACCCTGTACTAATTATATTACACTACATATTTTACCCCTAAACAAGTATTATCAACGTAAGTAATATAGTAGAAAGCATCATTAAACTAATTAGAAAGTTGTACTGAAAGTACCTATTTAACACAAAACAAGGCAGCCAAACAAGATCTGAAAAAGGGCCGGGGAGACAGCTCCGCGGTTTACACGCCTGCCTGGCAAGCACAAGGTCCAGCATTCGATCTCTGAAATACACACACACACACACACACACACACACACACACACACGAATATTTAAAAGGTAAGGATTGACACTAAATGCAGTCTGGGCCTGTTCCGAGCCCGCACCTGCTCTGCCGGCGAGTAAATTGCCCCTCCAAACCTCCTAGTGGGCTTGAGCCCAAGGAAGGTCCACTCACCGTGAGACTCACAGGAAGAGGTGGCCGAGTTTGCAGGGAATTGTAGAGTTTGTTGGTGACTGAAGATAATCCCGGGTCAGCGAGGCCACGCTGGTCTTCGTGAAAGCGCAGCGCCGCCTCGCAGGGAATTCTGGGAGTACGTGCTGGCCCTTACAGTGCGCAGGCGCAGCGCCCAGCGCGCGCTCCCGTCTCTGTCTTCCGGAATATTCCCAAGGTGCATTTCTCACGTAGGGTTACGTAGTGAGGCTGATTCCCTACCTAGGCCTAGAAAGTACACCCTCCTCATCTTCGTTGTCAATACACATTAATAGTCCAGCGCTTCTTCCACGGGAAGCGCTTATTCCACTGAGCCATCTCCCTGGCCCCTATAGAGGCAGGTTTTTTTTTTTTTTTTGTTTTTTTCTAGAACTGGGGATTGAACTCAGGTCCTTGTGTTTGCCAGGCAAGTACTTATTCCACGGAGCCATCTCCCCGGCCCCTAGAGGCAGGTTTTAAAGAGACTAAACTGGGTATGTTCATCCCCTGAAGAACACTAACTGGATTGTGGAAAAAGAAGAAGGAGTCTATCTAGAAAAAACCCGATGAGACTGTGAGCAGGTAGATAGCAACAGTATGGAAGCAAGTTGTATACATTCCCAATAAATGCAGACTGGGGCGGGGGGGGGGAGGTAGTGAATAAAAGAAAAATTCTGGAGAATTTCTTCCTTTGTTCACAGACTATTTATTTATTTATTTAATGTATTTGGGACAAGGCTTTACTATACAGCCCGGACTCCTAGTGATCTTCCTGTTTTCAGACTCCCCAACCCTGGAAATACAGGCGTGCAACACCACGCCTGGACTTGGTGGCTGGCTCAGTGGCTCAAGTGCGAGGCCAGTGCTGAATGTGGTGCCAGGGTTCGAACCTGAGCCCCTGCACTTGCCTGACCAGGTGCTTAGTCTGTTGAGTTATCTCACCCAGCCCTGGCCTTATTTATCTTAAAGCAACAAGTTTTTGAAATTTTAAATTAAAAAGACAGTGTGGACATAAAGATGAGGGAGGCTGTATTGAAAAGAATGTTCAGGGCCGTGAGGATGGCTCAGTAGAATAAGCATTTCCCTGGCAAGCGCAAGGGCCTGAGTTCAATCCCTGGTTCCAGAAAAAAAAAAAAAGAATATTCAATTTTATTAGTTTGGAAATACGTTACCTGAACTTCCTTTCTCCTTATGATGATATACCCTTGTAGAGCAATTAGAAAATGTCTATATGTTTTGTGTGATAGCAGAGGATTCTGCACTGAAGAAAAGTCCTATTTATTGAATGAGAAAAAAATATTTATTCACATGTACTATCTCATTGAACTAAGAAGTCATGTTGAATAGAACAAATATGAAAGGCCATCAGCTAGATAATGAATCTTATTGATTAGCAGAAAACTAATCCTGAGGAGAAATTAGTGACTATAGTACAACTTCATTGAATATATACAGAGAAACCTTCTGCATGTAATGAATGTGGGCAAGCCCTTAGCCAAAAGCAATATGTTATTAAATATCAGCACACTCATACTGGAGAGAAGTCTTTTGATAATAATGATTGTGGAAATATTTTGAAGCAAAGAACTTCAACAAATGCTAAAACTTAGGGGACACCAAAAGTTCATATTAAATGAAAGATATTCATATGGTGAAAAGATTATGCCTAACCAATAAGCCAAAGGAGTGCAAACATTGTAATTTTACATGCACGTCCTCAAAATTGGGAACAGAAAATAGGGGTCTATGGCTACATTCAGCAAAAATCTGGAGATCTTCACCTGTATAGCAAAAATAAGGCATAAGTATTTGGAAGAAACAAACACATATAGTTATCCTCTGCAAAGTCACTCTGCAGAACAGAAAAGATTCCAGAAAGAGATTTATGCATTTTCAAATTTGGAAAATAAAAGGAAGAGCATTAGGAGATGAGAAAATAATAAGGCTTTAAAAATTATTTGGAAGTTATCTGTTCTCCAAGGGCAGAATGGATAAGGTATTACACAGAAAAGGCAAATCCACCGGGACTGAAGACATAATTATGAAAATCCTGTGTATTAAAAATAGCTATGAGTTCGGGAGTAAGGAAACAACTCCTTGTAACAAATTCAAAACTATATTTGTTTTATTTGTGTGTATTCTCAGAAAATAAGAGGAACATCTGTGTGTCTTGGTTTGTAGCAGCTAGATATTGAAAACAATTTAAATGGCCATCTGGAACAAAATGGAAAGTTCTTTTGATGAAGTGCTACACATAAATCAATTTAAATGCAATGAGTGAGAGTCACATGTTAACTGAAATATCTAAAAAGTAGGAGAGGGAGAAAAGTTGTAGAATTATGCATATAGTTTAATGATTTTTGTAAATTTGAGTAGCAAATCCTTCCTTGATGCTTAGTACTTTATATTACTAATGGATATATATTTAGAAGTCAATGAAAAGGATAGAGACCAAACTCTTGATGGTGACCTGGTAAGAGTGGAAAAGGGAAAGAATGAGTATAGGAAGTGAGATGCAAGTTTTTATTGTTTTTATTTTATTTATTTATTTATTTAATTTACTTTTTGCAGTACTGGGGATTGAACTCAGGACCTTGTGGTTGCCAGGCAGGTGCTTATTCTACTGAGCTATCTCCCCTGCCCGAAGTTTTTAGATAAATATCTATTTCTTTGAAAATTGCAAGTTAAATTTATAAAGATACTCACTAAAATAAAGGAAAGTGGTCTACATAATCCAATTATATCAATACTTACATAGATTATATA
The DNA here is from genome assembly GCF_000260255.1 of Octodon degus. Taxonomy (NCBI): domain Eukaryota; kingdom Metazoa; phylum Chordata; class Mammalia; order Rodentia; family Octodontidae; genus Octodon; species Octodon degus. The sequence goes on from NW_004524635.1 coordinate 1,609,516, forward strand.
CTACAGTAAAAATTATGGATTGTTAGATTGGAGAAAAAGTTTCCACTTTTCTGCAAAGACAGAAATATACTGAAAAGTATGAATGAACACATTCTACGCAAAATGGAAGCATAATAGAGTTGGAGTGAGCATACTGGCGTCACACAAAACAGAACTAAAGAAAAACATGTAACTAGTGACAATCAGTGGTGCTTACTTTACATTAGTGGCATCTTGTTAGAAAGCAATATCATTATAAACACAGCACCTAAAAATAGAGATTCACAAAACTGAAGTACAAATGGACTAGTTAACAGTGATGGAGACCTCTATGTCCTATTTGTCATAACTTACATCACAACTAAACAGAAAATTCATATGGAGACAGAACTGCAACTACAGTATCACCACCTAGACCTAAATGAATATAGAATACTCCACAGAACAAGAGCAGAGCACATATATGTTTCAAATAAGTATATATGGAAATATTTTCAGGATTTTTTTTGTTGTTGTTTTTTAATTTTCAGGACTTTGAAAAGATTAACAAGTTTGACAACAGTTTAGCTACACCAAATAAAATAGCAAAATACATAGATTACAACATTTATAGACTTGCAAAATAATTTGGAAAAACACTGATTTAAAAGAAGTGTATCCAGATTTACTACCGAATGACAACACAGTGATACTGGCGTAAAGAAAGGCAACTGAGGGCCAGCCAAATAGCTCAGTGGATTACAGCACCTGCAAGCAGGTGAAGGGGCCTGGGGTTCTATACCCAGGCCTACCCTGCTGGTTCTGCCCCTGAGGTGTGTTGAGATAGCAATTGAGACTGGGCATGGTGGCATGCACTTGTAATCCCAGCACTTTGGGAGGCTGTAAACAGAAGAATCACTATGAGTTCAATCTAGTAGTGAGTCCCTGAACACCCTGTAAACCCTTTCCTAAAATACAAAAAAAAAAAAAAAAAAAAAAAAAAGGCAACTGACAGCTTCAAGACTGGAAATTAATCTTTATACTGGCAGCCAATTCTTTCATGACAATTATGACAAGCCAATTTAGCCAATCTTACAGAAAACTTAAATAACATGACTAATTTTATTACACCAGTTACACAAATTAAGTGAAATAAATGTATTTAATAGAGACACGAATTTCTGAAAATAACCCAACAAGGAAAATGACATGAATTCCACCATAATAATTACGCAAATAGACTCAGTAGTTAAAGCTCTTCATTTAGAGATAAGCATAGCATGGTATATTCACCGATAAATTCTGTCAAATGTTTTAAAAAGAGGTAATACTGACCCTGCATGAACTGTTCAAGGACAGAGAAGGAAGGAATATTTATCAATTAATTTTAAGAGGTTACTATTACTGTAATTATTAGGCCAATAGTGTCACTAAAAAAGAAAGCCATAGTCCAGTATCTCTCATAACCATAATATACAAAAATCTTCAACAAGATATTTTCAAACCTATTTAGCAACACATAGAGACAATGTACTGTGACCAAATGGGATTTAGATTAGTAAAGAAAATTAGATTCCATGAAGAAATCCATTACTATGATACCTTATCTTTTTAAAGAAAAAAATCATGATGTTTTCTCAATAAACATGAAACAGCAACTCCATTACTCAGCTTATTGTTTTCATGACCCAAATGAGAACGACACTTTGAAAGATGAAATATTTACTTTTGACTCACAATTTCAGAGATTTTTACTTCATGGTCAGCCAGCTCTAATGCTTTAAGTCTGTTATGAGGCTTAAACCATCATAGCTGAAGAGTGTGGGAGAGCGAAGCTGATCACCATATGGAAACAAAGAAGCAGAGGGAGAAGAAAAGAGCCTGGGAGGAAGAGGCTGAATACAAGATAAGGCTCTCAAGTTTGTACCTCCATGGTCTGTCCTCTCCCACTAGACCTTAGCTCCCATTTCATCATTTCACATTGTCGTCAAATTATGATCTTGTCAGTTCCAGTGAGCAGATTATATTAAATCCCTTCCAAGTACCAATCCCTTCTCTAGGCTGCACTCTAAATATTACTGCGTTGAGTATCAAGCCCCAAGTCCTTGAATCTTTAGGGGGCCGTCCATTTTAAACCATAACAGCATTTGACAAAGAGTAACACCCACTCATCATAAAAATTTCAAAAGCTATAGATAAATCTTTCTCAAACTAAAAAGAATATACCTAAAAGAAATCTGCTAATATTTATATGTAATAGCAAAACCTGAAAACTTCTACCAAGACTAAGAACAAAGTAAAAATATCTGATTTTATCATTTCTATATAACATTTCACTGAAGGTTCTAGAAAGTATGATCAAGAAAGAGTTCCAAGGGCTGGAGAGATGGCTCAGTAGAATAAGCACTTCCCTGGCAAGCGCAAGGGCCTGAGTTCAATCCCCGGTTCTGCCAAAAAAAAAAAAAAAGAAAAAAAGAAAGAAAGAAAGAAAGAAAGAAAGAAAGAAAGAAAGAAAGAGTTCCAAGATTATAAAGGAAGTGTAAAGCTTTATATTTGATGATAAAGTAAATTTTTGTTAATAATATAATCTGCAAAAATGCTTGTAGAACTAATATATTCAGCAAGGGAAAAAGATATATGATCAATATATTAAAATAAAGTATATTTCAGGCTGGCCAGATAGCTCAGTGGATTAAATCACCTGCTTAGGCAGACACAGGGGCTGGGGGTTGCATCCCTGGCCTGCCATGCCAACTCTGCCCCTGGGGCATGCTGAGATGGCGACTGAGGCGGGGCGTCGTGACACATGTCTGTAATCCCAGTACTTGGGAGGCTGGAAATAGTAGAATCACTATGAGTCTGATCTGTGTAGTGAGACCTTGTAGACCCTGTATTAAATACAATAAATAAATAAATACTTTAAAAAATAAATTATACTTCTTTATACTATAAAGACCTAACCTAAAAACAATATAATTTCATTCACAACAGAATAAAAGGAATAAAACTGTAAGAATTATATTTAAGTAAATAGGTACAATATTTATACAGTAAAAAGAACAAAATGTTGCTGAGATAAAAATCCTGGCAATGAAAGACAATCCATGCATACAGATCGAAAACTTTGGGCCGGGGAGATGGGTCAGTGGAATAAGCACCTCCCTGGCAAGCACAAGGGCCTGAGTTCAATCCCCTGTTCTGCCAAAAAAAAAAAAAAAAAACACCCAGATTGAAAGCTTTCATTTATTAAAGGAAGTAGCGAGCTGGGGATATAGCTCAGTGGCATAAGCACCTGCCTGGCAAGCGCAAAGTCCTGAGTTCAACCCTTGTTGAAAAATAAACAAACAAGTTTGGGGCTGGTCAAATAGCTCAGCAGATTAAAGCACCTGCAAGCAGACTCAGCAACCAGGGGTTTGATCCCAGGGCCTGCTGTGCTGCCTCCCCCCACCTCCTGTCCCTGGGGTGTGCTGAGACAGTAGTTGAGACTGGGCGTGGTGGCATGCACCTGTAATCACAGCACTTGGGAGGCTGTAAATAGGTGGATGACTACGAGTCCATTCTAGTAGTAAGACCCTGAACATCCTGTAGACCCTTCCCTAAAATAAAAAAATTTAAAAAGACATACCAACACAAATTGACCCATAGGTTTAACACAACCACAATTAAAATCTCAGAATTTTTATAGAAATTATTAAGTTCACCCTAAAATTCACATTGAAATATGAGAGACTTAGAATAAAGAAAATAATATTGAAAACGAGGGAGACAATTGAAGGACTCATGGTTCCCAGTTTCAAAATATGCTACAGAACCATAGCAGTCATGCCATTACATCACTAGTACAAGGGTAGATGCATAGGATAGGAGAGTGTCTCTGAATGGACTTTAGAGATTGATGAACAATGATTTTCAACAGAGATGAAAGAATAAAACAGTCTTTTCAATAAATACTGTTGGAGCTACTTACTGAGCATCAACACATAAAGTCACAAAGTTAAGGTACTTCCTGATTAGAGCAAGATATTGAACAAAATGGATCATGTACTTAAATGTAAGACTTATAACTGTGCAATGTTTTGAAAGCAATACAGGAATATCCACCATCTTGGATTAGATAGTTGAGTATGAGCTAAGATAGCAAAACCATAAGAACAATATTTTAAAATATAATCTGGATTTCATTAAAAATTTAAAATTTGTGAATCAAAGGCACCTACTAAATGAATAAGAATTATATACAAATGCAAATGACCTAGAAAATCCAAAATTAATGTGAAAAAAGTACATATTGGAGGATCTATAGTGATCAATTTCAGAGCCATTGAAAGCTTGAGTAATGAAGACCTTGTACACAGCACCTGCCTGACAAACATGAATGCCTAAGTTTGATTCTTTTTTTTTTTTTTTTGGTGGAATCGGGGATTGAACGCAGACCCTTGCACTTGCCAGGGAAGTGCTTATTCTACTGAGCCATCTCCCCGGCCTCCCTAAATTTGATTCTTGATACCAAAAAAAATAAATGAAGACATTGTACTATTGGCATAAGGAAGAGCAAAGGATGGAAATGAGGCCAGCAATCAAAGTGTATCCTTATGGTCAATTGATTTTGGGCAATGCCAAGACAATTCTGTGAGAGAAAGGATCGGTTTTCCAACAAATGTTAAGAAAATTAGATATCCACGTGCTTAAATATAACTTTAAAATGTTACATCAACCCATACAGAAAAGAACTAAAATTTATCACCAACTGTGTTTGAAAAGTAATGTGTAAATGTATTGAGGAAATTAAACTGAAAAATCTAGGTTCTTAGGTTCATATTTCTTAAATATAACATCAAAAGTATAATCCATTAAAAATTAGAATTTTACTTCATCAAAATGTAAAATGTTTTTGTTTTAAGAGACCATTAAGAAAATGAAAAGCCCAAACATACAAAGGAACAAGATATGCAAAAATCATATTTGATGGAAATCTTGTATTCACAATATATAAATAGATTACAACTCCAAGAGACAAATAACCATCTAAAATGAACAAAGAACTTGAGTATACAAGGAGGACTACAAATGGCTAAGTAGAAAGTATATAAAGAATGGTTGGTGTCATTAATAATTACTGAACAAGGCAAATTGAAACATCTTGAAATACTTTTATCCATTAATATTCCTGTAATCAAACAAAAGGCAGTTTTAGAGAGGATGAATAGACATTAGAACATGCATACAGAGCTGGCAAGAATGTAAAATGTTGTATAATTACTTTTGAAAACAATTTTGAAATTTTTCAAAACATTAAAGACAAAAATTCAACAAAAATCAGCATATTATCCACTAATTGCATTCCTATGTATCTACCTATATGCAAAATATTATCCCACACAAAATATGCATGTAAATGTTCATTGCAGTACTGTTTACACAAACTCAAAGTTGCAACAATCCAAAATTTCTACCAACTAATTAATGGATAAAGAAAACATGAATAGGCTGGGGAGATGGCTAAGTAGGATAAGCGCTTGACTGGCAAACGCAAGGATCTGAGTTCAATCCCCGGTTCCGCAAAAAAAAAAAAGAAAGAAAGAAAGAAAGAAAAAAAAAACATGAGTATATAGATGGAACACTATTTAATAATAAGCAAGAATATGCCTTAAAGTGGTTGAACTGCAAAACACCATATTATTAAAATTGTCATATGTAAAGGGCTTGCATGCTACCTAATGTTATATAAATAAGTAGATGCCTTGGGCTGGGATACATGGAGGAATGGACTGCAATGGATTTCAAATTGATGCAAATGTTCAAAACTCCACAGTGTTGAGGTTACATGATTCTGTTAAAATCCAAAAATAATGTGAAAAGTACACATTGGAGGATTTATACTAATCAGTTTCAAAGTTATCTAAAGCTGGATTAATGAAGACCCTGTACACAGTACCTGCCTGGCAAACACGAGTCCCTAAATTTGATTCTCGATACCAAGAACAAAAATGAAGACATTATGATATTGACATAAGGAGGACCAATGGACAGCAAGGAGACCAGAAATCAAATTCAACTGAGTGAATTTATGGTATAAAACTATATCTCAATAAGGCCATTTTTAAAAATGAACTGATTAAGGCAAATGAAAAAGTGTCTTCTGTAATATTTCCTTATGTCTTTTAAATATTGCATAAGGAACAGCGAGTCCTAAAAATAAGAAAGTTCAAAATGCAATTGTTGGAAGCAAGTTTTCAGTACACAATGTAGTATTCTCATTAGGGTTTAATAGAGGGACAGATTTTTCACATTGAAGAAATGGGCAACGTTGCCTTAAGACTATCTGCCGTAGGTATTATATCCCTCTGCCCAGCTTTTGATCAAGCATTGCATAGCACTGAGTTTGACATTGTAATCTTTGACAAGTGTCTGGAGAGCAGTTACTTTCTGTGGCTCATTAGGTGGGGAGCCATAAGCTTCACAGTCAATTGAGCTAGAGTCAGGATTACTCTCTTCTTGAGATAGTTAAGAAGCCTGAAAACACTCACTCAGTAGAAAGCCACCCTTCCTTATTTCTCGACTTTCTGGTTTCTCAAGCAGAATAAGTGACTACATTTCAAAAAGAAAGGCATCCACATGTAGCTGTGGCAACCACACCAGGTGCTGCAGAACAGAACACAGAAGATAGTTTTATAACATATTTGTTTCTCTTCACAAACTATGTTGTTTTGTCTTCCTTTCATAAGAATTTTAAGAATAACTACTTGGAGAGAGTTACCTGGGCCGTTCATGAAGTTTTTAATCAAACTGGCTAGAAAGACAAAGGTTATAAAATCAGAGAAAATAAACGGTTTCCCAAATAAGACTTGCAAGATTGCTTCAAGGGTACACTTAAAATTTGAACCCAAAAGAAACTGAAGGCAATTACTGAATTTTGCAGCTAGGGCCAGCTTCTGTGTATCATTTTCTATCTGTTGTTGGTGTTCTCCGGGTATTGAAATGTTGAACCCTGCCTAGATTTAGGAACTTACATGTTTGAAGACGAATAAATTAGACTGAGTCCAGTATTCTTGATTCAAATACTGTTTTATGTCACCTTTCCCTTCATACCTTAATCTGTTACCTATTTTTGACCTAAAGAAGGCATTGAAAGAGGGCCAGCAAGATAGCTCAATGGACTATGTGCCTGTTTACGCAAGCACAGGCACCAGGGTTTGATCCCTGGCACCACATGTAGCACCAGCCCCATCCTTGGGTGCTCTGAGCAGGCTCCAGAGACTGGCTGTGTAGGCATATACTTGCAATCCCAGTGCTGGGGAGGCTGGTGCATGCCTATAATCCCATTCTGCAGAAGCTGAAAATAGGAGGATCATTATGAGTGTGAGCTGTATAGTGAAACCCTGTACCAAATATATTGAAAAAAAGAAAGAGAAAGAAAGAATTTAAAAGGGACAATTACAATTCCTCTGTTCTCCAAAGGAATTTATCTGGCTTTGTTCAGGTTTTACTATTTATAATGTATACCTTAATTCATAGTACATTTGAAAACACATAACTGTGACCTGGAACAGTTGGAGGTGCTTGGCAGCCACAATTTACAGTGCAGTTATGGCCAAGTCCAAGAACCATACCACACACAACCAGTCCCAACAGTGGCACAGAAATGGCATCAAGAAACCTTGGTCAAAAAGATACAAACCTCTGAAGGGGCTCGATCCCAAGTTTCTTAGGATCATGCATTTTGCGAAGAAAAACAAGAAGGGCTTCAAGAAGATGCAAGCAAACCGTTCCAAGGCCATGAGTGCACATGCCGAGGCTATCAAGGCCCTCATCAAGCCCAAGGAGGGCAAGGCCAAGATCATCCTACAGGGAGTAAACCTCAGGCTCACTTGACTTGCTTATATTGCCCAGCCCAAGCTTGGGAAGCCTATCCATGCCCGCATTGCCAAGGATTGCAGGCCTTGCTGGCCAAAGGCCCAGGCTCCAACCAAAGCCCAGGCTATAGCTTCTGCTCCAACCCAGGCTCACAAATGTGCCCAGACCCCCTTGAAGGCTCCACAGTAAAAGCCTCTTATCTGCTGATGTGAAAACAGAAGGACTGATGTGACCCTTGGGGTATCATCTGTGGGGCCTGGTATCCTCCTGTGCTCTTTGTACAAATAAACCTGAGGCAGGATATGTCAAAAATTAAAGACTAAAAATGAATAATTTAAAAATATACTGAAATATTGGTAATAATGATTAAACAAGATACTATTAATACATAGAATTTTGCACATTTGCAAAAAAGGGCAATGATTCATAGCTATAATTAAGAGAATATCTCAGGACAAAAGCCACTTGCTCTCATTTGTATCAACCCTGGCAATGCAATATGTATCATTGGCATAGCAAACAAAAATACAGCATTTACTTTTTATTTTTGGGGAAATGGAAAAACCTTTATTAGTTCCTATATACCATGGAAAATAACAAAAGTAAATCATATGGAAGTATTACTTTGTGAATCACCACATAAATTACATTTTATTTGCAAAGTCAGGATATGTTCAACTCAATTGAAAGAAGACTACAAACCACAAAATCTGGAACATCTTTCTTTTTGTTCTCTTTTTTTTGGTATCAGGAATCAAACTCACAACTTCACACTTGCCAGGCAAGCACTGTGCTACTGAGCTATAGCCCCAACCTAAACAACTTTCATATCAAGTTATTTCCTAGTCCCTTAGCTATAGTGCTTATTTATGTTTGCTTCCTTTTTCTCAGGTCCAAAAAGTTAATTATACTTGCATCATAAGATTGCCAGAAATATTAAATGACATAATATGCATAAGGGACTTGGCAAAACTAGTTCTCAGCTGACTAGCTATTATTTACATACCAAATGACTGGTAATAATAAAGATAATTTGGACAGGAATAGTAAAAGAAAGTGAAATTTGAGACAGAAAGCATCTTTCAATGTTACCAATATTTGGGCATCTTCTTTAGACAGGAGTAGAAAACAAAATTCAACACGTCCCATGATAGATTCAGTATTTTCTTTTCTTTTGTATTTTTTTTTGAGGGGGATTAGGATCTACAGGGGGTTCAGTGTCTCACTACTAGATCGGACTCGTAGTGATTCTCCTCTTTACAGCCTCCCACGTGCTGGGATTACAGACTCATGCCACCATGCCCAGTCTCAATTGCAGTCTCAGTGCACCCCCAGTCTCAGTTGCAGCTAGGGATAGCTTCTGTGTATCATTTTCTATCTGTTGTTGGTGTTCTCCGGGTATTGAAATGTTGAACCCTGCCTAGATTTAGGAACTTACATGTTTGAAGACGAATAAATTAGACTGAGTCCAGTATTCTTGATTCAAATACTGTTTTATGTCACCTTTCCCTTCATACCTTAATCTGTTACCTATTTTTGACCTAAAGAAGGCATTGAAAGAGGGCCAGCAAGATAGCTCAATGGACTATGTGCCTGTTTACGCAAGCACAGGCACCAGGGTTTGATCCCTGGCACCACATGTGGCACCAGCCCCATCCTTGGGTGCTCTGAGCAGGCTCCAGAGACTGGCTGTGTAGGCATATACTTGCAATCCCAGTGCTGGGGAGGCTGGTGCATGCCTATAATCCCATCTCTGCAGAAGCTGAAAATAGGAGGATCATTATGAGTGTGCGGGGGTGAGGCTGGCATGGCAAGCCCAGGGATTGAACCCCTGTCCCCAGTGTCTGCTTGCAAACACTTTAATCCATTAAGCTATTTGGCCAGCCCCTATTCAGTTTTAAGAAGCATGTATTACTAGTCTTGGTGAAACATGTTTGAAATCAACTGAAAAGAACTTATTTTGGAGTATGTGTCTCTTCCAGGGTGAACAAACATTGTAAAGAAGAGGCTACAAAATCTAGAATAACAAGGCAACAGTTGATTGAAAAGTGTTCTGTAGTTATGTTTTACTTCCAAATACAGAAAATGCTAGAAATAACTGCTAGAGCCATTACGTTCCCCGGAAATCTGTGTTGCTTATTTTATAATTACTAGTTTACACCATCAGTTATTCATTCGGAGATTTGTAGTAATGATATTCTTCAATATTCAACTTTTAGAGACCCTGATTTTTTGTAGAAGACTGTTTCTTAAAATTGTATTTGCAAAGCACAAAAACACAAATGTAGCCTTAGCTTCTAGGGTTTGCATTATGTAGTAAGTACATTATAAAGATATTAGGCAGAGATTATGATAAAACAACTACAGATTCATAGCTTATCATGTGGGAATCCTATTGATCTAATGAAAGAGTCTAAATTTGAGACCAAATTTGGCTGGTTAAAGCCTAATTAAACAATTCCAGCCCTAAGGAAAGCTGCTTTGCCTGGCAGCTTGACTATACTAACAGATGAATTTGTTTTGCAAGCAAATGAGTAAATAAATCTGTTAAACATAATTAATTTGGTTTTTGCACACTGTTCCTTCACTTTCTTCTTTAGTAAATAATTCTCATCTCACTTAAGTACAGAAGATTGATTGCATAAATATCGGTTATGTTTAAGCTGATGCAATGAAGAGTTGAGCAAAACTGTTTCTACTTCGTGTGCCAGCATACTTGGCCCAATGTGAGCTCTTGGTTGGGTGTTGTTACTAATTGTACTACTCCACATTTTAGCTACCTGATTTGACTGATGCCTTCTTTATATGTGATTTATTTATCTAGTTAAGTGCATAATCATCTAGTACTGAATTATATAAATGACAGTGGAGAAGTATTTATTCTCTGGTCATTGAAAGTATCTTCTATTAGTATTAGTGATTAATGAATGAAGTTTTTATCACCAAGCATATTTTATTTTATCTTATTATTTATTTATTTGGTGGAACCAGGGATTGAACTCAGGCCTTTGCACTTGCCGGGCAAGTGCTTATTCTACTGAGACATCTCCCTGGCCCCACCAAGTATATTTTAAAATAATTCTCATGAAAACATCAATAAAACATTGATTCATTTATTATTATAAATAACAAATATGTAGTACTCAGTAAGCAATAAAAATATTATTTTAAGTGTTTTATTAATTTATTTAGTCATCAAAAGTAATCGTATGAATTAAATAGTATCCTCCTTTGACAATGAGGCAATTGAGAGAATTGTACAAGTAGGTATATTATGCATGGACACACAGAGCTAATGAGTGAGTTTAATCCTTGATAACCAGGTCCCAGTGCAAAGTGTCATGTCCCACTGTTTCCTTCAGTGCTGTCTTCCCACAGTCAGTTCCAGCACTGTATTTCTAAATCTTTTTTGTGCAAATACAACTCCTTCCTTGTAAGTCTATTTACCTAGACGGACTAAAATTGGATGCCTTTATCTTTAGCACCTAGAATAAAGACTATGTAGGCATATTTAACTTTTCTAAAAGATCAGTCCAAACAGCTGGAAAGATAGTTTAATGGATTAAATGCCTTCTTAGGCAAGCACAGGGAAAGGAGCTCAATCCCCAGCACCACATGCTGTGCCAGCCCTGTCCTTGGGCATGCTAGTCAGCCACTGAGTCTGAGCATGGTTGTGCACACCTATAATCTCAGAGCTGAAAACAGCAGAATCACTATGAGTCTAAGCTGTGTAGTGTGACCCTGTACCACATACACAAAAAATAAAATAAATAAAAAAGCAGGCCAATAAGAAAGATTAAGTAGACTGAACAGAGATGCTGATCTTGAATCCAAGACTAATTGTGTGTCTATTTTCAGCTCGGTCCAGGGCTTCTTTTTCTGGCTCATGTATTATGAGTATCCCCAGAGATACTCTATGATAAGAGATTATGGATTTTTAAAATAATATTTTGCTTCATTTGAGCAGATTGTGGTTGTTGAGATTTAACTATTTGGAATGGAAGAGAATAAATGACCATTGAAGTGTCTTAAAGAGAGAATAGAAAGAAAGAGGCCATGCCTCCAGACAGACTGTGAAAGGTACTGAGAGAAATAAAATAGGACAGGAATACAAACAGAAAGACCAATTATCAGCTAGCCTGGATAAGTAAGTCAGAAAAAAGAAGAAAATATTTTTTTAAAAAATATCCAATATATAAAACAATTTCAACAGAAACATCACTGGAAAGTGAAATTTGCAACAGAGAACATTTTTTAGTACTTTAGATATTTGGACATCCAAAATAATTCCAGATCATAAAACTTAATTAACATTACATATTGTCTCTTACATTTAGCCATTTTTGAGTATACATACAATATTATTTCAAACATCCTGTAATCAAGATAAAAAGGCTCATGCTTTTTAAAAAAGAATTTGTCATGTATAATTCTTTCGGCTGTAACAGAATTTGTTTGTGCAAAAAAGTTTGTTTTTTAATCAATGCCCTAATCCCTTGCTATAACTGGCTCCACTTGGTGTGGTAATCAATCTACATTCGTGCCTTCTATTCCTTTCTTGCTGAGCACTATTACTTTCCTTTCGTCAGAGCATTTATCACAACTTACATGCCAATTTATGCACTTGCTTGCTCGGTATTACCTCTGCTACATCATAATCTTCATGAAGAAGTGAATTTTATATCATTTTATAGCAATGTGCAATCATATTAGCATAGTTTAAAACACAAGATGATTAAATAAATGATTCTCTTCTTTACTCAAAACAGATTCGTGTGATGAATCTTAGGGATTCAAAAACGTAGGTGATATTATTCCCCTTTGTGTGATAAATAAAATCACTGGGTAAACTTCCTAGGCTTTTTTATGCAATAGAAAATGTTGGAATATGTGCAACTAGGTGACCTGTGAATTGTCAAATTTAAATACTACTCTTCCACAGAATTAAACTCTATTAACATTGCAATTGCTTAGAACTTCGGATGTAAAATGTTTATCAATGTAAAGATTATACTGTAACACTGTAATGAACAGAGACAGAAGCACTGTGCTGAATCAGAGATTTGCATTGTAACAAATAGAAGTTTGCCTCGTGGTTGGAGTGTTTCAAGAAAGAAAAAAAATACTTCTTGAGATGGAAAAAAATGTGTGTTCATAAAAGTTCAAATATTTCAATCAAAGTGGACTGTGGCATACACTAATTTTTTTCACAGATGAAAGACCCAAATAAAGCAAGCTTTTTTAAAAAAAATCCAAGTACAATAAAGGTCCGTGATCCAGAACATCTTCAATCACAGCCTCTTATTCTGCTCTGTCATCTAATTTCACCCTTCTCCACTCCAGTGCACTTGACCTTCAAAGAACAATAATGCCAATGACTTTTACAGTTATTTGCCCCATTGTTCCTCAGTAATTGAGTTCACCTGCAGACCCATTTGACATTGTATTAATAACTGTTTATGGTAGAGGGATATTAGCCACACTAATAAGTCTCTGTAAATCTAATGAAGAAACTTCCAAGATGCTGTGTTGGTGATGAAGCATGTGAAACCACACTGAATTTCCTATTATTTACATTTTACAATTTACCCTGGCACTTATGCTTAGAAATAAAAACATAAAGGTAACTTGTACTTTCTAGTGTAAGTTTATCTAAATTTAAAGATAATTTATCTACATGTGTTTCCACAGTTTAACATGAGCAAAAAAGTAATTAGCATTTTTTCTTTTAATGAATAAAGACATGCCAGGAATTTTGTTTTATAGATTCTCAAAGTCTTATCCCATATTCTCTTAAAATATAGTCATACAAACTGTTGTGCATTAGCTTACTCTCTATAGCACAATTGTGCTTCTGTCATCAGTGTCCCAAACAAAAATATTAAAAGTAGAAAATCTAATTCTTTAAAATCTCACTCTTCTTCTTGCAGAAAGTGTCAAGACTTTTCATGTCACAGATGTGTAATTTCTACAAATACATGTATGGCAAAGAAGGAATAGAAATTTTACTTAACCAAAGTAATAATACAAAAAATTATAAAATATTCTGGCAGAGTCGGTTTCTTTTTCTTTGTGGATTATATTTGTTTATAAATTTTTGTTTCCTTCTTAATGTATGTTTGTGATAAATAATGAATATATTCATTGCGTGGGACTGGTATGAACACATATCACATCTTACTCATTTTTATTTTCCCTTTCCTTCCTTGTCTTCATCTTCCACAGTTCCAAAGATCTTTTTTAAAAAATGTTTTTACAAGGCTGGTGAGATAGCTCAGTGGTCTAAAGCACCTACTTAGAACAAGCTTAGCAAAGCACAGGAACCGCAGTTCAATCCCCCAGCACTACATGCCATCCAGCCCCGCCCCCTGGTGGGCAGAGCTGGCCACACACACACACACACACACACACACACACACACTACACAAAATGTTTTTAGTACTGGGTCTACACAGTCTACAGGGTCTCACCACACAGATTGGACTTGTAATGATCCTCCTATCCTCCTGTTTTTTTCAGCCTCCCAAGTCCTGGGATTACAGGTGTGTACCATCATGCCCAGTCTCAATTTCAGGCTCAGTGAGTCCCGGGGATGGGGCCAGCATGGCATGCCAGGGATCAAACCCCTGTCCCTGTCTCTGCCTAAACAGGTGTTTTAATCTGCTGAGATATCTGGCTGGCCCTCCATAACTCTTTTCTATCTCCACAAAGTCTGCTTTCTTGACTCCTGCCTTTATTTTGCTCTTTAAATTATTTATATTTTGGGTTTCTTACATAAGAGAATCCATGTGATATAAAACCTCTTCAACATCTGTGTCTGAAATACTTTCCTTAGTATTATGGTCTCAGTGTGTCTCCATTTTCCTATGAATGACTCAAACTTTTCTGTCTTTATGGCAAAGTAGCATTCCATAGTGCATATATGAAATGTTCTTTATCCCTTAATCTATTGATGGGCATATAGGCTAATCCAGGATTTACTTATTATGAGGTATGGTACTACGAACATGGGAATGCATGTATCATTTTACAGTGATGTGTGTAACTCTTTCAGGAAGATACCCCTACGACATGTAACTGAGTCAAATGAAATTTCTATTTTTGTTTTTGTGTGGTATCTCCATAATGATTTTCATAGTGGTTGAACTAATTTATAGTCCTGACAATGATGTGGAAAGTTTTATTTGTCCACTGAACTAAGATTTTTACATGCATCCAGTTAAGTTGCAGAATTCATTCTAATACCCACGTAGGCTTTGATCTTATACTTGACAAAAGGCTGTGCCCAGTCAGCCCAATCAAGGAAAATATTTTTGTGAGTGACACTGATGAGTCTAGAAGGTGACAGGATTCAGAACACCAGACTGAGTGTCATGGTCGTGTGTCAGGGTCAAACCTGAAGCAGCTCTTGTGACAGGGTATGAACTACAACTGTTGAGGGGTCAAAGACTGGGGAAGAAGGAAAGCAGGATGCACCTTACTCATCCATCACTATGCCTGCCCACTGCCCAGTCATGAAGTAAACCACAGCCAGCCGGCCCTGGGCACATGTTGCCCCAGATGGTATGCAAGCAATTTTCTCTACTTTCTACTATCTATCAGAGAACTGTATTTTACATTTCAAGCATTCCTATAATTTGGCTGTGTCTTTCCTCTCCAGATATGTCAGACACCTGCTATGTCAGTTGCTTTATTGCACATCGGCAAATCATGTACCAAACTCTCTCCTTTAACATTGTTTTATGCGCACTTTCCCCTAACAGGGCCATGTTTCCAAACACCCTATCTTAAATGTACTTCTTTCTTTGTTTACTCAAGTAGCATTTCATCATCACACAAAGTAGAGACCAGATTCATTTCCTATGTACTCTGAGCAATTTCAAGTTGAATCAAGTAATTTTTAATTTAATCATTGCTTTACAATTTAGTATAGTATATTTGGTAACCCTTATTTCAAACATATGGATTCCTCATCTATGTAAAAATGAGATTTCTCAGACATGGGAGATAGACAACAACCAAAACATAAATATGAAATAAAGCTTCAGCCGTGATTAAACATTATGAGAAAAACAAGGCAGGGTACTATAATAACAACAGAATTTGGGGTATAAAGAGTTCAGCTAAAATAGTCAGAGAAATCTCAATATCTATTTGTTTTTAATGAAGAGAAGATATATAAAACAAGCTGTATAAAATGTTGGCCAAAAAAGTAGTAATTCAGAAATAGCTATGAATCATGCAAAATACTGTCAACTTTACAAGACATTACTTGAGACAGAGGTACATCATAGAGAATCTACTCAATTATTTTTTTCTCAATTATTTTTGATAATTAGTGTTTTATCAAAGAATGAATGATTTTAAAGTATTTGAAAGTAATATTTACAGGTTTCTGAGAAAAACACACAAATTATCTTTGCAAGTGTGATTTCAGTGAATTAAAAATTATGCAATTCCTTTTAAATATCTAATATATATTAAGAAGAAATTAGAAAATATAATTATTTGACTACTTTCTCTATTGTGTAATGTTTAAAAGAAAAGCCTCAGGAAAGTAAATATCTGGATTCTCAAACTTTGAAGCTTACATAATTTATATTACACGGTTGATGATTCTAATTCTTCTGGAAATTTTATTTCCTTGAAATGAGTACTATATTCCATGAGAAAAATGTTAACTATTTTGCAATAATGTCTTTCCACAGACATATGCATGTGTATAACTCAGGCATCACCTGTAATAAAATCCTCCTCAGAAATAAAAGATGTGCATTCTATCAAATATAGTGATCAGGTTTGATGTTTTATATATATTTTTTCCATTTGTAATTCAAAGATCTTTAATTTATGTATTACGGCCCACTTCCCTCTACAATTAATTGGATGAAACTAAATTTTTAAAGTTTAAGATTGCAAAGAAAAACTTGAAAAATGTTTGCTTTCCTGTTTGTTTCCTTAGGTTCCCTTGCAAAGTGACATAATTAGAAGCAATTGAGTCACACCAAATTTGAAAAAGTCTACTTTTATAAATCCTGTCTTTCCTTAATAAATAGAAAACACACAACATACACAAGTATATATCTATATCTACATAGATATAGATATAGGTATAGATATACACAAGTATATATCTATATAGATATATAGATATAGATATAGATATAGATAGATACATCTTATAGATATCTGAGTGATAAAGCAATAACATTTTAACAAGAGAGTAACTGATGAGTTGTCAATATTTTAATTCTACCTTATATAAATTTCTGAAATACTAATAAATTTTCATTTTCGGAGAAGTCATACCTGTTTAGTACACATCACTTGTGTTTGAAGCAAAATGATCACATTTTTAGCAGTCAGAGGCAAATAATGACTGCTTCAAATTCTTTTCCTGACACTGTGTACAACTGATGACATTTTTAAGATTATGATCCCCATTCTAATTTCTATTGAGTCATCTTTCTACCCTGTGAAATATACGCAGAATGCAGGAGCTCATCTTCCAGCTAATGTATTGTATAGGGACTTACTGACTTTGGATAAGAACGCATGGTCATGAGGACACAAGAAAATCCAAGCACCACAGAAGCAGCCACATAAATTGCTCCTTGATTTATTGTGTCTTTGGCAGGCGATGCTCCAAGCTTCCATGCATATATGGGCAATTGGGGCATCAGTGATGAAGT
Source organism: Octodon degus (assembly GCF_000260255.1). Classification (NCBI taxonomy): domain Eukaryota; kingdom Metazoa; phylum Chordata; class Mammalia; order Rodentia; family Octodontidae; genus Octodon; species Octodon degus. Next base: position 1,627,020 of record NW_004524635.1, read on the forward strand.
GCTGTTGACAGAAGTATGGCCCGTGGTAACATGATTGCTATAATAAGGAACACAGTAAGTCAGACAGCTGTATCAGTGGTTATTCTCTGCTTTGGTATTTGCAAATGTCAATGCATCATCACAAACTGTCAGAGAAAAAAATTTAAAGATGTAGGAAGAGGAAAGAATGCTTCCGTGTTTAGTTTTTTATTGAACATTATTTAAGATTCGCTAAGCATGGATGTATAACCTGCAGTTCTGCTAGTTCTTTGAAAAAAGAATAAGGATTTCACCAAATGCTGAATGCCAAGCCACTCAGCCTTATTTTACTGACATTATTTATTTTGTCTCATGAGATACTACAACTTAGCCATGCTGGGTCAATACAATAATTTTGCTATTAATACATAAGAATGAATCAAGGTAATACTACCTCATATAAAGAACTTGCATTTTTAATATTGAAAACAACGTAAGAGAAGGCATGAAAGTATTGGCTGTGAACTGAGATCAACTATTTTATAATTGAAGACTTAAAAATGAGACAAGGGTTAAGTTATGCCATCCATTATACTTTTGGAGAGGGAAACAGCATATCATAAAGCAATAATGAAGTCTTGTTCATTTGGTTGTCCTGTTTCTCTAGTTTCTGAGCTGCATTTTATCAAATATTGACCTGTAGGGTATTAGTGATTTACATAGTGATAACTCTGTGCTAAACAGATGTCATATAAACTTCAACAAAATCAGTATATTTCATCAATCTTTTAGTTCATGAATTAGTCCGTATGACAAAAGATAAATTCTGAACATGAGATAACAATGACATATAAGCAACAAATTATGTATCACTTCATAGGGGAATTATCTTGTTCATATATGTGTATAATCTACAAATGCACTTGCATATTAATTATATTGTGTGATACCTAAAATATAAGTGTGTGTTTTTCATAGATATTTAGGGAAATTTAGAAATTTAGATATTTTACTAATCAGATATGCGATTTTTTACTAAAGGGGGAAGGAAAATGTTATAATTTGGTTTTGGTGATTCAATGAAATGACCAAACTAAGCCTAAAAATAGTGATGTACTTTGTTGCATATGAAAATACAAAGAAATCATTATATATTGCTACATTCCATGATAAGAACTATGATTGTGTTACAAGTTCAATCAAATTTCCTTGTTCTTCGAATAATGATAATTTTAATATGCTCATATCAAGTGCCCAGTGAACCATGCAATGGCATTCAGCAAACAGAATAAAGCCAGATGCAAAGTCTATAACTTAGAAAATACAAAATATATTTACTATTTAAGTTTTCAGCTGCATTGTATTTAAGTAACATGACAGTTCAAAGAAATGGAATAAAAATTCATATATAAAGCACTTTTCCTTTTTTATAGGCTCGCACATTAACTTACCCAACAGCATTGCACTTGCTGCTAATGAAAAGAGAGCAGGCTGTACAAATCTTCTTAAATCTCCTGTGGCAAGAAAACTATTATAGAAATGAATAGAAGGAAGTCTCTGGAGCTTTTCTCTTGCCTTCTTGTTTTACCAAAGGCTGTTAGGATCACACTGAGAACTGTCAAAGCTGAATAAACCACTAGCAATTGGGTTTATACCCTATGGGCAGTCAAGCTTTCATAGGGGATGATTCGACTTTGTCCAAGCACCAATATATTAGAAACAATGTGAAACTTCCAGACACTGGAGCCTGGCTTATAACTGTAGACAAAGAGGCACTTTGCTGCTGGTGGTTTGTAAGGGAAGGCTTGTCAGAGAAAGTTAATGCAAGCAGCCCCAAATTACATCAACCCTGTGCAGCTAAGTACTGTTAATCTGCAGCTTTGCACATTATATTTCTAAAGCAGTTCAGCTGCAATGTAGGAAGACAACTGAGTTTAAAGAATCACTTAAAAATGCGATATTCCTTTTTTAAAAGTTTATGTTAGCACATGGTTGCCATATATAATGTTGGCATACGTTGTGAGGAGTTGGTATATGGACGTAATATGTCTTATATTCCTTGACTTTCATCTTTAAAAAGACATGTTTATTAAGATCTACAAAGTCAAGTAGGAGGAATGTCTTTCAACAAACCTCTAGGAAATTATTTGTAACTCAAATTTAGATTATTTTATACTTCTAAACACATTTACTTTTTTCAAATAAATGAGCAAAATCACTTATAGCCACATTAGAAAAATGAACAATTGCAAAAGAGATATTTATGAGATCAAGATCTTCATTTCACCTTACGTATTAGTATAGATGAATATGTCACAATGAGCTTTGTAAATTTCACTTATTTAGAACATATTACAAATGCACAGTAAATATCACTAATTAGAAATTATTCTTTATTTTCAGCTTATGATTGTAAAATTCTGAGAGAATATGTAATACATATTAGCATTTGGCAAATAATGATGCATATGTGTGCATATGTGTTGGCTGCATTAATGGGTATATATGTTTACATAGAAAGATGACAGATTTTTCTGTCATATAAGCACTGACTGGGACTATGTATTGGTACCTGACTTTATAGATAGATAGATAGATAGATAGATAGATAGATAGATAGATATATGTACATACATATATATGTACATATATATATATATATATATATCACAAGATAGCTAAGGTAATTATACTTCTAATTACTATTAGTTCATTGAAAGGAACAGTTAGTGTTTTTATTGTTTGGTCAATTTTGCAAGCCTAGCCTTATAATCTGAGCACCTACTTGGAAGACAACAACATGCAATACAATAAGCATTATTAATTTCCTGTCATGTTGTTTGTAAATTCTGTATCACTATTTTTCTCTTTAAAATAAAAAATAAAGTTTATGAATATATTGTTCTGCTACTCTTATGTGGGCCTCAAACCAGTTTTTATGACAATTATAAATATTTGTGTATATAAAATTTTTATGTATGGTGAGATTCATGCTAATTTTATATGTTCTGCATAGAAGAATATTTTGATTGTTTTGCTACTTATTAGATGTATGAACATCAAATCATATAAAATTTAATTTCCAATTCTATAAAATAGAAATAATAGTTGATAAGAAAGCTATCAAGATTAAATTATTTTCCTCATGTCAATGTACGTGAAAGGAAGTAGTGTAAATAGATGCTACTTGTACTAAACTCAGAATTGTATACTATGGACACATTTATCTTCATAGACACAATTTCTGCTGGTATTGCAATATGTATTTGCTCAATGATTCCAAGTATTAGAATATACATTTATAAATAATCCCATGCCTAATTGAAGAACCATCTTAATCACATACTTAACTAAATATCTTTTCTTATTTTAAGGTATGCCATCAAATTACTAAACTATGTGAAATTATCTTTGAAGTAAAGGAACTTAAATCTGTTCTGTGAAAAACTAAGCTGATGACCTTCTATGTGTTTATTCTAGAAACATTAGTGACTATGCTTCATTTCTCTTTAAGGAATTCACAGTAATAAGGATGAATTTTATATCTTGCATTATGCTGCTCAATTTCAAAGCTCTCTAAAAATTAAGAAATCAGTGCACAGTTATATGAACTTAAAGTGAACTCAGTAATCATCTCTTAATTTTACTTAATGTAGTGTGTATATTCACACGGAAAATTAGCTGATTTAGCTGACCCCATCCAGTCACGGATCAATGCACCAAATATATTTATGTATTTCTCCAAAGTCATACACCAGTGAACCTCAAAATTAGGATCCCTTCTTTCAGGGAAGCATCCATTTCTTGATTTTCCAACATTTTTCTTTTAACTATTTCTATCCTTTCTTTAAAGTGAAACAATTAAATGTAGTGAATAATAATGATCTCTGGTAAATATCCAAAACACCTATATAATAATTTAATATTTTGCCTATAAGGAATATCAATAACTAAATCTGTGTACAGCGAGTCACCTACCACTTTTTAGGTATCCCAGTGTTCACATTAGATTTATTATACCTGAAAGATGAAAAGAAATTGAATAGTTCTTACAAATTTTTCTTGATTTTTCTCTTATGTACTTTTTAAAAATAGAATCTTTCTTTCTTTCTTTCTTTCTTTCTTTCTTTCTTTCTTTTCTTTTTTTTTTTTTCTCCTTTTGGTGGAACTGGGATTGAACTCAGGCCCTTGCGCTTGCCAGGCAGGCACTTATTCTACTGAGCCATCTTCCCAGCCCTAAATTTTATCACCTTATTTGTGTTTACTGTTTACCATGTTAAGAATTACTTTTGAAATTTTTAATCTGTGAAGAGTTATCTATGGAGCATTTTTAAGAAATGATATAGGGGAGAATTTCTGCCACGTTCTGGGGACCCCCAGATCCAGTCCTAGCGTAGGCCCGCAAGATCAAGATAATGAAAAGCGAAGTGTTGCGAGTCACCCGTGAACGTCAAGCCATGAAAGACAAGATCAAAGAGATCAGTGAGAAAACCAAAGTGAAAAAGACCCTGCCGTATCTCATCTCCAGTGTCATTGAGCTGCTGGACGTTGACCCCAGTCACCAAGAGGAAGATGGTGCCAATATTGACCTGGACTCCAGAGGAAGGGCAAGTGTACAGTGATCAAAACCTCCATGTGTCAGACGTACTTCCTGCCTGTGATTGGGTTGGTGGACGTTGAAAAGCTGAAGCCGGGAGACCTGGTGGGTGTGAACAAAGATTCCTACCTGATCCTGGAGACCCTGCCTGCAGGGTACGACTCACGTGTGAAGGCCATGGAGGTGGATGAGAGGCCTACAGAGCATTACAGTGACATTGGCGGCCTGGACAAGCAGATTTAGGAGCTGGTGGAGGCCATTGTCTTGCCGATGAACCAAAAGGAGAAGTTTGAGAACTTAGGGATCCAGCCTCCAAAGGGGGTGCTGATGTATGGGCCACTGGGGACTGGGAAGACCCTGCTGGCCTGAGCCTGTGCGTCACAGGCCAAGGCCAACTTCCTGAAGTTGGCCAGGCCCCAGCTGGTACAATGTTTATCAGGGACGGGGCCAAGCTGGTCTGGGATGCCTTCATGCTGGCCAAGGAGAAAGCACCGTCAATCATCTTCATTGACGAGCTGGATGCCATTGGCACCAAGTGCTTTGACAGAGAGAAGACCGGGGACCGGGAAGTGCAGAGGACCATGCCGGAGCTCCTGTCCTGAACCAGCTGGACGGCTTCCAGCCTAACACCCAAGTCAAGGTGATTGCAGCCACCAACTGGGTGGATATCCTGGACCCTGCCTTGCTCTGCTCAGGCTGACTAGACCGGAAGATCGAGTTCCCAATGCCCAATGTGGAGGCCTGGGCCAGGATCATGCAGATCCACTCTCGGAAGATGAATGTCAGCCCTGATGTGAACTAGGAGGAGCTGGCCTTCTGCACCGATGACTACGATGGGGCCCAGTGCGAGGCCGTGTGTGTGGAGGCGGCCATGTTCGCCCTGCACAGGGGCGCCCAGAGCTGACCCACGAGGACTACATGGAGGGCGTCCTGGAGGTGGAGGCCCAGAAGAAAGCCAACCTGCAGTACTACACCTACGCCACTGCTTACTGCCCCGCAATAATTGGCCCTGTCTGCAAAAATAAAATAAAGATAACAAGTGATGCATTAACTGTTATTCCCATATTATTTTGCTGTGAAATGTTCTTTTTTCCCCATAAAATAAAGAGTTGTCAATATGACATAAAGAAAGAAAAGAAAGAAATGATATAGCATTCCCATGTATCTATCTACCACACTAATTCAAATTCAGTAGCCTAGTTTTCACACATGGGTTAATGGCAAATTAGTATTTGCAAAATATCAATTTAAAAATACATGAGAAACATTTTGCAAATTCATCTGTTAACATAAATAGCACACATGAAACTCTGGGACAAAACATGAAGTGAATATTATAAATGGCCCTCATCAGTGCTGTAATAATTTATATTCCACTAATTTGCAAGAATGTCTGAGCTTCCTGTTTAAAACCTCAAATATATCAAAATGATACACTAGAAGTAGTCAGTAAGGGGCCAACAAGATAGTTCAGTGGTCTAATGTGCCTGCTTAAGCAAGCTTAGGCAGGCATAGAGGACCAATGTTCGATCCCTGGCACCACATGCTGTGCCAGCCCCGCCCTCAGAGTGGTCAAAGTCAACCAAAAAAAGGCAATAATTTAAGCATATTTTGAATTATTTGCCTACGAACAGTAGTAAACTTACAGTATTTTAGAACCATGCAATAAAATATTCGTAATATTTTTGTTATCAAAACTCTTTGAACCATAACTTAGATGTCATTTTCAAGTTGTTCACTTCTGGTCCAGTGAGATAGCTAAGTGAACTAAGCATCTGCTTAGGCAAGTGCGAGAATCCAGATTAGATCCCCAGCACCACATGCCATGCTGTCCCTGCCCGCCGGGTGTGCTGAGCCAACCACAGAGACGGATATGGTGGTGCACAACCTATAATCCCAGCGCTGGGGAGGCTGTAAACAGGAGGATCAGTATGAGTCCAAGCTGCATAGTTAGACACTGTACCAAACACATTTAAACAACAAACAAATGAACAAAAAATTGCTCATTTCTATGAATTTCTTTAGGTGCAATAATATTTCTTTATCCAGCCTTCATCTATATTGCTATAGCTGTATTAAATCAATGAATCTTTTAATTTATAATTTCAGAGTTATTCTTTTTTTTTCTTTTTTTCAGAACTGGGATCGAACTCAGGTCCTTGTGTTTGCCAGGCAAGCACTTATTCCACTGAGCCATCTCCCTGGCCCACAGAGTTATTCTTAAAAAGCCCTTGTCAAACCTGTATTATATATTTTAATATTGATTTGAATTTTGTTATTTATGAATGAGTATTTTACTTGAATTTTGATTTACCATATTATATGAAGTAGATTCCTAGGCATTCATTTTAATTGTTAAGTTAAACAAGTTTTTGTTTTTATATCACTTGAAAAACTAACTTTTACTGAATTAAAATGTTGGTGATAGTATGATTAATTTTCATACAAAATTTGTGCATGGATCTGGAATTTTGCTGCACTTTACAAATTAATATCAACATGTTCATGTGAATATATCATACTGTCAGAAGTATGAAAGCTTTGTAATATCTAATTTCAATCTTCCTTTGTACCTTCTTTTTCTTAAAACTACCTTAATTCTTCTCATTTCTTAATTATAATATAAATTACATATAAGAATTTTATTTTAAAAAACTTATTAACAACAATTTAAAGAGAAAATAAAGGTTTCAGTATTCAGTCTAGAGCATGCAATATGAAAAACAAATAAAAAACTTCGTCATAAAAAAAAAATGAAACAAAAGAAAAACTGAGCTGGCCTGTTAGCTCTATGGACTAAAGTACCTGCATAGGCAGAGCACAGCGGCCGGGGTTCGATTTCCAGGATGCTGTGCTGGCCGCAGCCATGGGGAGTGCTTAGATGGTGATTGAGACTGGGTGTGGTGGCGTGTGCCTATAGTACCAGTGCCTGGGAGGCTGAACACAGGAGAGTCACTGAGAGTCCGATCTATGTAGTGAGACCCTGTAGACCCTGTCCTAAATAAGAAAAGTAAGCAACAACAAAATAATTCCTCATGAAATTCTTGGCTTCCATAAAACACTTTTAGAAGATATATTTTCTCTTTTCCTTTCTTTTGTTCTTTGCTGGAGATGTAGCTTATTTATTTATTTATTTATTTATTTATTTATTTATTTATTTTTGCAGTACCGGGGATTGAACTCAGGACCCTGTGCTTGCCAGGCAAGTGTTTATTCTGCTGAGCTATCTCCCCAGCCTGTTGATAATTCTTTTAATTTGTTTTACAAATATTTATGTTGTATTTGACAGGTTTCTTAAATCTTTTAGAAAATCCATATTTATAAATGAAATATTCAATATTTTGATGTTTCTAAAATTATAATCGCATAACTACTCCGTTTCACTTCTAATATTATATATTGATATATTCCATTTTATTCTGAAAACTAAATGTACGTGTGAATATTTAATTAGAATATGTATATATACCCATTGATTTAGAATATGTATCGATCATTCATATATACTTCCATTCATCTGTTTTATATTTCATTAAACTTTACTATAATCATTTTACTTGCTCTAAGATTTGTTTTCCAGTTGTATAAACCAAATGTTTATTTTATTCCTCTTCACTCCTCAATTTTGTTACTCAATGTGAATAATTTGAGAAATAGACAGTAGAAAGATAACGAAGATTAACCATAATATTAAAAATGAAAAATAGGGCCGCAGAGATGGCTCAGTAGAATACACGCTTTCCTAGCAAGCGCAAGGGTCGCAGTTCAATCCCCGGTTCCGCCAAAAAAAAAAAAAAAAAGTAATCCTTTGGGCTGGTGAGATGGCTCAGTGGTCTAAAGCACCTACCTAGAACAAGCTTAGCAAAGCACAGGGACCGCGGTTCAATCCCCCAGCACCACATGCCAGCCAGCCCCGCCCCCTGGTGGGCTGAGCTGGCCACACACACACACACACACACACACACACACACAATAAATAAATAAATTTTTTTTAAAAATGAAAAATAATTTATTTGCCGTGAAGTGAAAAAGTAAATCTTTCTTAAATTGAAACTTCATGTGGACTTTCATGATAAAATTAATATGAAAGAATTTTGAAAAACTACTGATCATCATAGTTTAGCCAATTGTACTGAAAAATTGTCCTCTAGGGAGGCTTTGTCTAGTCACATCCCCCCAGAATGATAAGAAAGTTCCATTTTTCCCTGTTTCCCACAAAATGACAAATTTTTTCTGTTTTAATAACCAAAACACTATCGTTTTGTCTTTTTGTTTATATTTGTTCAGTTACTCATGATATTTAATATGCATTTGGGCCATTTGTTTTTTTAACTCATCTCCTTTTATCCTTGGTTCAACATTCTGTTGGAATCTGGGTTATTCGTTAAATTATAAGAATGCTTGGAGAATTATAGAACCACATTTTTTGGCTGAAATTATAAATACACTTCACGATTTTTTAATATTATGTGAAACCTCTGAAACAGATAGTGTACAGCTATTTTGGCACGATGTGTGTGCCCCTGCTCGAGGCGCTGTGCCCTTCGGGCCTGTCCTGCCTCCAGCGGGGCACCCCTTGAGGACTGCCCACGCTCACTGCGGAACTGGCAGAGTAGGGCAGCTGTCCTGTTGCCATGGATCCCAAATTCGCGGGGAGGGGGTCCTAAATTAAGTGGCTGCCTTCTCTTCTAATCTCCTACGTTCTGCATTAAGCTTCTCCCACTATTGCACTGTTTGGTTTGCACTCCAGTGCTCTGCTTTTTAAAAAGTGAGGCAGCTGCTATCCTTCGGTCTTTATTCTGGTACTACTTTGGTTTTATCTCTCCATCCTTTAATGACTTTTACATATATAATACCTTGTAAAACGTCCTAGCATAAACTATTTCCCCCACTTGGTGCTTGTGTTCTTTCTTCAGTACCCATAAAAAGAAAAAGAAAAACATCTCATTCCTGTAACACTTGCCTAGGAGATACCACAGTAGTATGTTTCTCTGCAGTAACCTTAGCCAGATGAAGTTGTTAAAGCACCATGACCTTTAAGAGACGCCAGTATGCCAGACTTTAATGAACCAAACAAGTGGATTATTTTTAAAATATTTTTTAAGATTTATTTATTTATTTATTACAGGGGTCTCACTTGGACTCACAGTGATCCTCCTAGCTCAGCCTACCCAGCCCTGGATTACAGGCGTGCATAACCTCGCCTGGTTTTGGTCTGACAGAGCACACCCGGGATTCTGGAGTTGGCATGGTAAGAGCGAACTCAGGACCTCGCATTTGCCAGGCAGGCGCTTAGAGCACAGAACTACTTCCCTGAGTCCCACAATTTTTTTTTTTTTTAAATCTATTTGGTACAGGGTCTACAGGGTCTACTGGGAATTACCAAGTAGATCTGACTGTAGTGATTCTTCTGCTGGGATTACAGGCGTGCGCCACCACGCCCAGTCTCAATCACCATCTCAGCGTGTCCTGGGGGCGAGCTGGCCTTGAAGTCTCAGGATTGAAACCCAGCTGCTGCGCTCTGCCGAAGTAGGCGCTTTAGTCCGCTGAACTGTCTGGCCGGCACCAAAACACGTTCTTCAGCGAAGAAACACGGTTTTAGACAACCATGTACAAGTGGTCTCATACCTTCTTCTTCTATAATTCTGCTGTCAATCCTTGAATAGTATAAACACTGGGGAACCCTTCATGTTCTGATCTTACAGTACTGACAAAACCCCTCGGTATATTTCAGTGATAACTTTTTCACTGATTTATGTTCTCTTGTCTGCTAGATTCTTTACCAGCGCCAAGATTGTGAGTCCTTGTTTTATTCTGTAACAGACCACTTCCTCGACTCTGATATACCATGAACTTAAGAAAAAGGCTTTGTTGGCAGACAACAATGGACAATAAAAACGTGATATACAATATTTAAATAAATTTTAGTTATATCTCATTTCAAAATAATCAAAATGTGAAGTGAAATAGATGGCTGTGATTTTAAGATTAAATGAGTTACTTTAGATTCAGTGACTGTTGTTAGAGAGTTCTGAAATTCCTATACTTCATTTTTCTCATCTTTGAAATGAAGGTATTTACAGTGATTAAATACAAATAAACTCCTAACTCAACATTTGACACCACATATGCAAAATATTTATTAGTAAGTTTAAAATATAATTACATATGAAATCTAGAGGAATGAAATCAAAGTTTCATTATAAAACTGTTTAAAATATCTGCTCTTAGCTTTTATGTTGTTGTAAAAGAACATGAAAACTAAGTATATCGACTACCTTGTACATGTGCAGATAAACTTCAGTCAAAGAAATTATAAATTCTATGAGAATTGAGAGTTACATAAAAATGTTGATGTTGTATAAATCTTTTTCTAAGACTTGCAGGAAGTTCCCACGACAGCTTACACACTTCACATTCTTCTCCCCACAGTGAACACAACAAGCAATCATCAAGATTACAGCTGACTGGTGTCTTTGTTCTCCAACTTCATGTTCTTTATTGGTCTACGATTATCAAATTGAGTACCACACAATGTTTTCTTCTGTCCAGATTGTTCTCAAGTGTCTCATTAACTTTTGTCTCTAATGCAATGTAATAAAATTTTTGTTAAAGTCATGTGGGAAATGCATAGATCAAGAAAAATCTACAAATAGGGTCTCAGAATCACATTTTTGTTCCTCTCAAAAGCCAGAGTGACCTCAGTACACAGCTGTTTAGTTTCTGAGTAGCAGTAAGATATTTATGAAAAAGTGAATTTGACAGACCCTGAGAGCAAGGTGCATTCTGATTTTCCATCACAACCACTATCCCTTGACTAAGCTTTGATTAGTCAGTTTACCATCACATACTTAAAACTTCCTGAATGAATACACTTACAGTGGATTAAATTACTTTCAAGTAATTTAAAAAAGTTTTACCACATGTTGAAAACACAGCATACTCAACAACTTAGGCTAGTAGTGAATATTTTGAAAATACCATACTTATCAGAAAATGAGACCAAATCACATTTTTTGACATAACACTACACTTCTAGACATCCATGGAGAACATAGCTCTTATGCCCTTTTATTTAAATTCAGCAAACTCTGTACAAAGTTATTCATTTTTATAATATTTGTGTTCTAAAATAAATATAGGGGCTTAGAAAGCAATATATCTAAACTTGCACAGGGTTTCCACTATAATGTTTGAATAAGAGAAAACAGATTCTTCTCTTTCAGAGAGAGTCACACACACACACACACACACACACACACACACACACACGCACACACACATACACACGATACACATAGGTACGTATAGTCTTCCACAGAGAATTGTCTAAAATTAGATCATTTCCAAGCTGTTTTGCTGAGTTATAATTAGAGTCATATTTTCTAGCCATAAAAATAAAGGAGGCAGCATAGTCTGAAATGATTTCTAATTGAATTCATTAAAGTAGAAACCCAGATTATTTAATTTCAAGAAAAAAAAATTGCCCTTCACTCACATTAAGAAGATAATAGGGACCGGCAAGACAACTCAGTGGACTGAAGTGCCTGCTTAGGCAAACTTAGGCAAGTTCAGGGTCCACGGTTTGATCCCCAGCACCACATGCCATGGCAGCTCTGCCTGCAGAGTGGGCTGAGCCAGCCAGAGTCTGGGTGTAGTGGCGCACACCTGTACTCCTAGTGTTTTGGAGGCCGAAAAGAGGAGGATCACCATGAGTCCAAGCTGCACAGACTTGGTAGTTGTTATAGCCAAATGCATAAAGAAGATAATAAAGCTATGAAAGTGTAATTGTCATCCAATAGAATAATTTTGGTCACAAACTTCACCAAACTTTGCTCTGTAAATAAGTATTTCTGTTACTGATTCTTTGCTGTGACTAGAAACTTACAAAAAATAATAATAGTAATTTCAAATGATGATACTCAATTTTAATGCCCTTTTATTGGGTAAGCTCTATCCCACAGAGAATTAGTTTGGCTCTAGGTAATCTGTATCTGTATCTATATTCATGTATGGCTTCAGATAATCGATAGTGAATGTTCTGCTAAAAATTGCAGTGCTTAATACATTCTCATTTTAAGGATTATTTCTTAGGTACATGGGCATCTAAGAAACCTCAGCACAGTTAAAAGAACTCTTCAATCCAAATGTTTTCAATTTTGTGGAAGTTGTGCTATCTTACTAGATTTTTACTCAGTGTGTATGAGTTGAGAGAAATACATGAGTCCTGTTTCTTGAGGAGTTAGGTTTAGCAACTTAATAAATGCCCATGTTGTAACACTTAGTTGCTACATGATTAAATAATTGCAGTATATTGTTTGAAGGTAAAACGTTATTTGCAGTTCATTCTTTAACCATTCCAATTTCTTATGAATGAGACACATGTGCCTTTTGGATCTGACTGAATTTCTCAAACTTGGAATAAAAATGGATACCTTGACCTTTATTTCTAATCTTCATTGAGATTTTTGTTGTGTTATTGTTTGAGACAAGGTCTCCCTAATAATTCAGGCTGCTCTTGAACTCACTATATACTGGTCTCGTACTCAATCCTGAACACTAGGATTGCAGGCATGTGCCACCACTCCTAGCCCACTGACTTTTGTGGTGTGCTTCATCGCAGCAACTTTTAAAATTAAGATTTTGAAAAACTAAGAAGGATGAGAACATGACCTATGTTGAAAATGTGAACAGCATCTAGCGAGTGATCTGAGCTTGTGAAAAATTTGAAATCTTCAAATTCAGTGTAAACTCAAATGCTCTGCACAACCTCCCAGGTCACTGGGAAATTAGGACCTCAAATAAAAACAGATAATTCTGTCACCAACAGAAATTTTAGGGTCCTGCTCTTGTGGAACAACGTTGTTGAATGCTATGGCATTCTTTTTCCTCCAACCAAGGAAAATAACTAGAAGAAAACTCATCATCTCCTAGTAACACATGACACAAGGACACGTGTTTGCATGCAGACTACTGGGGACAAAGCTTCTTGTTCAATTGTCATGATACACATATCCAGAAGGGTCCTGAGAGGGGACAACAGAACATTAAGAAAAAGGCAGATGCATAAGAAAATGAAAACTGGTATTAGTGAGACCTTACCTATGTGATGGAGAGGCAGTGACAACCCAGCATGGTCTGTGACTTTATTTACACACAAGAAAAAGGGGAGAAACACACAATGGGGCCAAAGTATAGGGTCTCAGAGTTTTGCTGAAAACACTGAAAGGAAAACATCCTCAGAGCTTTCTGTGCTGTACTTGCAGGGAAGAACACCCAGGCCAACACCTTCTGGACTGGCCTTGCTCTAGTCTCAACAGCTTATTCACATGGCTGGCCTCTGGTGCTCCATGTTCTGGAGCAGTCTTTGTTCTAGCCCTGAATGTGTGGTCGATCTCCTGTTCAGTTGCTCCACACATTCAATCTGATTTCAGATCAGCACAAGGAGGACAGTGACATAGATGTTAACTAAGGTTCATACTTTCATGTGGGGTAGAGGACAGGCATGAAATGGATAGCAAAGCTGGTTGAGAAATGCAGATCACTCTATTCCAAGAATAAGGCTGAGGATGGTTGGTTCTCTCTCCAGTGTTCTGTCATCCACATATACTGAAATCTAGCCAACGACTACCACCTAAATAGGCAATTTCTTAGGCCTCTTTTGCTGTCCAGGAAGTTTTTGCTTAGTCGTCGGGTTCAGAATTATCATTATTATAGCTATACTTGCTCAAGAAAACAAGAGTAACTGCTGTCAAACTAAGAGCGATCAGTCCCCAAATTCCCACTCAACACAGCTGCATCAGTTCATGCTAACCATTTAATTAAGCCACATTTGGCAGGATTGAGTATTTTGCATTCACTCAAGTAATACTGGTAGAAAAGTTATTTTGATCATTTTGTAGAAACCAAATGCGTGTTATCCACAAACTAGCATGTACTAAGTACTAAGGACAGCAACACTGGCAATTAATCCTGAATAATTAGAGAAAAGGGAGTTTTCGGCTGTTTCTACCTGTAGATAAGAACCTATGATTATTGGTCCAGCATCCACGCCATGTATCTGATCTTAATCTGTGTTCCAGAACAGCAGCAAAGATGAGGCCTCCAAACTCCTCCTGATAGGCATAGACTCTAGAGAACTCTTGGGGCCCTGGTAGAATCCTCCAGTCATTCCAGAAATCAGGTCTGCACTGATAGTAAGATGTGTTCTCTAATACGTTAACATATACTTGAATTGAGTGACACCCAGAAAGGTTTATGGATGTAGCTCAGTGAGCAGGTTCTGGATCAATACCCAGAAATAAAAGAAAACTATTGTTTAAAAATGCCTTAATCTGATTGAAATGAGTAGAAAAAAAATGTTTCTGATTTTGTAACCATTATTTCATAATCATAAAGAGCGAATGTTGAATTTGTGTTTCTTTGTGCTGCTTTAGTAGCACAAAATTTGTGTGACTATATGCCAATTTTTTTGTTTTATAATTAAATTAATTAGGCTCAGAATGATGTTAAGGGATATGCTGTATAGAAGAAATTTACACTTTTTGATCATAATGAAAATTTTCCTAACATTATAATGACATTTCCACCAACATGTTCAGCTTAAATATACATTTGAATATATTCATATTTCATATTTCCCTGTCATTTATTGACAATTAAGTACGTGATTCACCTTTTATAAAGGCAAAAGTAATAATTCAAGATTACTAGCATGCCTCAATACTTCTATATGTATTTATTACTTTATTATTTTTTAACACTCAACATTTGAATTTATAGCATACCCTGATTAGCTACAAGCAAAAAGTCAAACTTACACCATTGACACTTTTATTTTACTGGGTCTCTAAAACTTAATTAGCACTATTCACCATAAAAGAAGAATTGGACAATTACTTTAAATTTGTTTATTTCTCTCTATCTAGTATAACTAAAGGTAGGCAACAAACAGTTGAAGACACAGCTTGCAGGTCTGTGGCAACTTCCCATACAACAGGCCAACTACAAAGGTACTCTACCTTTTACTGTTGCTTCTTATCTTCTTGTCAACTATTCTGGCAATGTTTCAGATGACCAAAACTTTTTAAAAGGGGTGACGAAGTATGCCATTCATTTATACATTCATTTAAAATTCATATGTAAATAGGTTAAATTAAGCAGAAATAGGTTAAGCAGGATTAGTTCAAATGCATGTTATATAGTGGATTGTTAGTGTTCTAGAAAATTATTTATATCAGTTATGAATAATGAGCCAGAAAGATTTTGGCTTTCTTTTAACCCATCCCACAACATTTTGGTCCCATGTGTAATATTTTTCTCTGGTGTTTCTTTTTTCTTTTTTTCTTTTCTTTTCTTTTTTTTTGCGGAGCTAGGGATTGAACTCAGGCCCTTGTGCTTGCCAAGGAAGCACTTATTCCACTGAGCCATCTCCCTGGCCCTCTCTGGTGTTTCTTAAATACGCCCTCCAGTATTTCAAACTATATGATGAATTCAGTCATTCCCACTAGCTATTATCAAGTTACATTACCTTATTCAAATGCTTTTCTTTTTTTTCCATAAATTTATTGAGAAACAAATAGCAATGAGACAGTTTCAAACCAAACTGGTA
>NW_004524635.1:1643685-1650356 GCF_000260255.1 Octodon degus
CAATGTGCTCTTTGTGAAAGCTTGAGAGAATGTTTTCTCTCCATGTGACTCTCCTTAGGCACACTCTACATCGTCGATCACTTTCCTCTTTGGCCCCATAATCTCCTTGATCAGAAAATTTGGGACACTACTGAGTTACATGACGTTACAGTACAAGTTATCATATGTCCTGAGTCTTAATTGACCTTAGAAGGCTAGGGTCAAATGCTTTTCAACCTACAGGTACTTAAAAACCTGAACTAAGTGAAATAATATTTTTATTTATTTATTTTTCATTTATGTATTTGGTACTGGGTCTCACTACACAACTGGGACTCCTAGTGATTCTCCTGCTCTCAGCCTCCCAGGGCTGGGTTTACAGACATGCACCAGAACACTTGGACTTGGTAGCCAGTTCAGCATGCCCTGGGGCTGGCACAGCATGCTGGACCAGGGATGGAACCATGGTCCCTGTGCTTGCCAAAGTAGGTGCTTAGTCCACTGAGCTATCTTGCTGGCCCATGAAATAATATTTGAAAAGAAGTTTGTTAAAACATTCAGGTAATTTTTGATAATTAAGGCTTGTCTTATGAACTTTCAAAAGTCTGATCATTTTTACTTTATATAGAAGGAAATTTTCATTTAGTAAAGGATTTTATCTTAAAATATCATAAACTGTGAAGTACAAGCATGTAATTAACCTTACAAAATAAGTACTTTAAAAGTAAATGTAAACATAGGTTATTTATTAAAATCAGTTTCAATATGTTTCATGCTTTAATTATTAGTTGATTTGAAGAGGAAATTGGGTCTGTATTATCATGAATTTGTTTTAATTTTCTTGCAAATACATAATATAGATTCTGTCCAAGCCTATCCTCTGTGGCTTTCTTTCCAAACACGATATTCTTACTCAATCTGACATACATACAGTGATAAAGAGCAAGTTTCAAAATGATAAAGCTTGGGTGGGTAAAAAAGAAGAATGATTGACTTGGTTAGTAATATAATTATGTATATGTAAAAGAAAGCTACTAAGAACTGACCTTGGATCTTGACTAAAGACAATTTTATTATACTGAACTTTCCAATAATTAGGTGTGAGATCCTGCCCAACATAGCAACATAATTACAACAGTCAATATATTAGAGAAACTTGTCTCAGTGATGGATGCATTCAGGTATATACCAGCAATGGTAAAAAGTGAAACATGACTATGGAAATTTCAGGGAATCTTATGCTAAATGGGGTCTCTCAATATAATCACATAGATAAATTGGGAATAATAATTTTAGATTCAAAAAGTTGCTAAAAGAGTTAATCCTGGACCTTCAATGAAAGTTTACCTCAGCAAAAAGTAATTACTACTTTATTATACTGTGACCCATGCTTTCCACAAGGGGATCCAGTTTAACATTGACTAAACTTATATCTTTAGCTTTGTGCTTCACTTGCTTCTTATGTTAAAGATGTTCTCATCTTGCAAGACCTAATGCAGCCATTGTACTTCTCAAAAATACACATTCTTTAAATTTTCAGATGTTTCAGAACATTGTTATGGTAACGACTTTGTGACATGTTTGTTTCCTGGATCCAAGATACCAAGACTCATCCTATTATGAAACTTCATAAATCTTCCTATTTGATGACAACTGGACTTCTTAGGGCTTATCATAGCTCTTGTCTATGGTGTCCAGAGGACAACATGTTTTATGGGCAAATCTCTATGTTGCAATCCTATAGAACAATCTTAAACACAAAATTATTGTTCTGCCTCCATATTCTCACATAGCACAGGCCTGCCAAAGTCCCAGATGACATGTGTTAGATCTTTCTGGAATGTCTTAGGGGATTACTGTAATCTTTGTCTCCAGATATTTGCCTCCAACTGTCACCATCTGGCCCTGTCTTTTCCATTCCACTGCTTCCTATCAGGAATTTTGCTCATGTGCTAGAAGATGATAATGCAGTTTATCTGCCTACCCAACCTTGTGCTTTGGGTTTTCCTCTTTAATTATTCATATCTAGCTCATAGATTTTCCTTCAGTACTCACACTATTTTGCTGGTAAAGAGGAAGTCCTAGTGGTAGATGCACTAGTTTCTATCAATGCACTAAAATACCACCAATAAGGACAGGTAACAGGCAGTACCTGATAAAACATTTTTTTTCTAATTAAATCAGCACTTCACTGCTCAGATCACTCCCTGATAGTGCCCAAGTGCTAGCCACATGGATAAGCCAGGTATCCTCTTTCAATAAAACTCATAATTCATTGAAACATATCATGTAGATTAATCTCTGTCATGTGTAAAAACTCTTGTCTTTCCCATGGTTTTCAAATTTGATGCTATTAAGCCTTGCAGATACTTCAACTTTCTATTTATAAATATCAGCTTGTACAAATAAGGGGCAAAATCATTTTGTGAGCTGATCACAAAAAACAAAACAAAGTAAAACAAAACTGTATTTTTCATTTAAAGACATTGGCTAGCTACGGTCTTCATCCAGAATGTGGGTTTTGCTGTCATACAGACAAGAGCTCAAACTCAATTGCTTTCTTTATGCAAGAATGTACATAATGCCACCTTACTGAGCACAGGTATGACTTGGCTCCTATTTTCTTGATATCATCATTCTTACTTGTTACTGACAAAAACTACATATCTAATGATACTAAATCAATTGTCTTTAATCAGTGAAAATGAACACTTTTACTGATAATGGAATCCCAGGGTAAAACTAGATTTTATTGTCAAATTTTATAATAGGATAACCTGTATTTCCAAATTAGTGCAGAAAGATTCAAAATTGAAATAAAAATCCAAATCAATATTATGCTGGAGAGCAATGATTTGGGTTGGAAATCAGAAAACTTGTTAAATATCAGCCATAGGTGTTCATAAATATTATTTTTCCTTTTTTAGCAAAATAATATACAAGGTGTGCTTTTCATTACATATAATATCAAAACAGAAAGAATTGAAGATAAATGAAATGGTACTACCATTTGCACATGGGAAAAAATAAAATCTTTAATGTTCTTCCTTTAAAACCACAAGATTTCATAATGCAACATTGCAAAATAATATCTTCTGGGATTGCAATATAAAATAGAGGCTTCTGGCATTTGTTGTTTTTATTTCATGTAGCTAATAAACTTACTTTTAAGAGATTTTCAAGCAATATTTCAGTTACATAAAAGCTTTTGCTTTCACAGTATCGCAAATAACACATAATAACTAGGATAGAAAGCTCATAAACTGCAATTTGACATTGTGTTTATTCAGTCAGAAATCTATTTAAATTAGCAAATCTGAATGAAGAGTTGTGTTTATAACAGATAGAAAAGCATACATTTCATACAATACCAACATTTATTGTCCATTGAACACAAATGAAGATAATAAAATGCAGTAAAGAAATGCAATTGTTTCTTTAAGAATTTTGTTTCCCCATCTGTTAGGACAAAATGATATGAAAAAATAATTCATAAAGTTGTAAAACATCACAGAGTTTCTGACCAAATAATCAAAAATCTACTCCCTTTTTCTCCAGCCAAGAATGCAGGGACTCAATGCATTCATTTCAATGTCAGATCTTCAGAGTGCTGGAAAAATCATTTCAGGTTCCTGATGCATCCACCAACCTTAAATTCATAAGCCTGGGAGGACTTTCATCACTTGGCCTCTGTCTATGAACTACAGGTGGCCCACACATGGGGACAGAAAAAAAGAAGTCACTGGCCTGTGAGGCAGCTGGGGAAAAATAGGATTTTACTCAACTTCTCCCTTCTTCCAGAAGCAAAATTAAGAAGCTGAACTGCAAAGAGAAAATGACCAAATATGATGGAAAGGAGCTCTGAAAAGCATAGACATTTTCTTCGTCTTACTGTATTCCGGTTTAACAGCCCCAAGAAGAGTGCTAAGGGGGCTGGGGAGATAGCTCAGTAGAATAAGCGCTTGCCTGCCAAGTGCAAGGTCCTGAGTTCAATCCCCAGTACTGAAAAAAAAAAAAAAAAAAAAAAGCCAAGAGTGCAAACAAACAACAACAACAACAAAACCTTCTTATCTAATTATGAAAGAATGTGAGCCTACTTAGCTTACTTAAAGGAGAACTTATTCATGGGACCAATGGCCAATCTCTTATGACATTTGAAGAATATTTGGCTCTCCAATTTATTTTTATTTTTATTTATTTATTTTTTAGTGCAACAGGGTATTGAACTCAGGCCCTTGTGCTTGCCAGGGAAGTGCTTATTCCACTGAACCATCACCCCGGCCCCTTTTTTATTTTAAAGAGAAGCATAAATACTAATATAAATGATACAGACTTTCTAAATAAGATGATAAGAAATTAACAATGTTTATTATATTGCATATTGTTATCTTCAAAGTAGGTGTTCAGATTACCAGATATAGGCATGTATAATTGATGAAACAATGTAAGCACTAACTGTTCTTTCAATAAACTAATAGAAATTAGTAGTACAATTAATTTAGCATACATATATATATATATATATATATATATATATATATATATATCTCCGCTTCCTTGTTTACTCCTTTTTTCTCACCTTAGGTATTCTTTCCTTTTGAGTAATTTCTTTCACTTCAAAATAGGTATTGTACCTATTTAATCTTACTCTATCATGTTCATATAGTAGGGAGACAATAAATGTATACACATGCAGGTCTTATTTATTTCACTCATGAATAGGGTCTCTAGTTGCTTCCATTTACCTATAAAATCCTCCAGTGTATCTTTCTTCATATAAAAATATCACATAATTTTTATCCATTCTTCAATTGATGAGCACTTGGGTTGTTTCCAAGATTTAGCTATGACTGTGCTCTATAAACATATATATATATATATATATATAGCAGAACTCTAATAACAGAAAGCAAACACAAAGCTGGGCAAGCAATTAAACAGAAGGGGAAAGTAGAGAACCAACAGCAGGAGAATAACATGACAAAGATGAGCAATACATATCAGTTCTAACCATTAATGTAAATGGACTCAATTCATCAGTCAAAAGAAACAGACTGGCAGAGTGAATCAGAAACAAAATCATAAAATTTTAAGTCAAGTTTTTAATTTTTTCTTGTTGTTTATAACATATGTTTTCCCAAATGTGTGTTTTTTTTAAGCCAAATTAATTATACATACTAACTACAGAATTGTTTCAATTGAAAATTATGGCAACTCTGAAAACATTTTGTTATAGCCCACTACAACGATCATCTAAATGAGTTTATTTTGTATTTTCATTATAATGCCTTCCACTTATGTGAAATTTACAATAGGATTACATGCATTGTTTCAGATATTGTTTTATTTTGATTGAGAGCTGATTGATTCCTCGTATTCTCTAAGTGAATGATTGACATTCGTATGCATGTTACAGCAAGATTTGTGGATTCAGAAAAAAACTTTAGGACATTTTAGTCTCAAAATATACACATAAATCCACTAGTTAGTGAAGAGATTGGTGGAAGGAATGGGGAACAATTTGAAGAAGGAAAGGGAATTTGCAGAACTCTGAGAAAAGGGTGACCACAGAGACTGAGAAATTTTAAAAGGACCGGTGGGATTAAAGAGCAGAGATTAATGGACCAGCAAGATAGCACAGAGGACTAAGCACCTGCTTAAGCAAGCACAGGGAAAGGGGTTCAATCGTAGCACCATATACTGCACCAGCCCTCCGCCCCTGGGTACACTGAGCCTGCAACAGAAACCAGGCTTGCTGTAATCCCAGCACTGGGGAGGCTGGAAACAGGTGGATCACTCTTAAGTCTGAGCTGCATATTGAGACCCTGAAACCAAATGCACTTTAAAAAAAAAGAGCAGAGAGTAAGGAACAAAGTCAACCCAAAGAGAGAGCTGTACTGGGCTGTCCAGAGATCCTGCATGGTTAGGCTATGAACTGGACTTTAACACAACCAAAGCCATATGAAGACCCTGAAGAGCATAAAACAGAGGTAAGATGTGGTTTTCTGAGTGCTTTACAAATATCCTTCTAATTGACATTTGAAGGATAGATGTGGTACCAGCAGCTGTCAAAAGCTAATGGGGAGAAAATGTGAAAGAAACCATTGCTGGGAACAGATGATTACACAATTAACTAGAATTCTGGCAGCGGGTGCAAGATAGGCAGATAAGTAGGGAATTCATGGGCAAGATCAATGGGTGAGATAATCAATGTTATGTCTACAAAAAAAATGTTTGCAGGTAGATTCTAAGTTATCACCTTGCACAACAGTGTGAGTTGTGTACTGCTTTCTAAGATGGCAACACTACAGGGAGAAATTTTGTGCAAAAATGTTTTGCATGCATTTAATTTTTTTATTAATTTTATTGAGAAACAAATAGTAATGAAAGAGTTTCTAAACAGCTTAATAGGACAGTTACAATTATTAACATTGCATATTGTTGTCTTCATAGTAGTTATTCGTAGTACAAGATGCAGACATGATATCTTGTCCAAACACTATTAGTACAAATCTTTCTTCTCACTGAATTAAGAGAAAGTAGCTGTATATGTATCATAACTATTATGTATATGCATATATATATATATGTCACTACAAAATGGTCTTTCATTAATATCTCCCTTTTTGTTTAGTTTTATCAGAGATGGATATTCCATTGCCATTCAAATATTGTAGGTGTGTGAATTCAGC
>NW_004524635.1:1650776-1652132 GCF_000260255.1 Octodon degus
TCTAATGAAGAATATTTGTACTAATTTGGAATATGTTTCATTAGACAGATTTTGATATTGAAAGACATCTTAGATACTTGATCAGTTTAATGTGAGAGGGAGACATGCTAATGAGGTATTTACTCAACTATTTAGACATAGTATTTTTTTTTTTTTTGGAAAATCATCTCTCACTGATTCGTGAATTGCATTTTTAGGGCAGGTTTGGCTGGCTTGAGTTGTGGAGATCGAACCACAGCAGCCTGAGCCTGACTTCTTTGTTGAAGCAGCCACTCAAAGAACCGAGCTAAGGGCCAGGCCCCCAGAATTGCATTTTTAGGAAATTGTTACAATTAATTCTTTTGCTCTAATTAGTATCTTTAAAGTATCTATCCTGTTTCTAAATGAATAAAATAATCAAAGTTGTCCTTTCGTAAAAGATTTGAGAGGAGTTGTTTGTAAATATTGAAATATGTTCATTTATTTTCTGGATGTTGAAGATCTTTTGTAAAATTGAAGGAGACCTAGAGATGGAGGTGGGGGTGAGGGGAAAAAAGAGCACAAATAAAGAATTAAGATATTTGTGTACATGGACCAACTTCCTGCAATGAATGTAATCATTGGGTACAGAAAATATGTATTAATAAACATAAAAATTTTTAAAATAATAGTAATTGCCATTGGCCTACATTGATATGGGGCACTTATGACTGCTTCAATGATCATTTGGGTGACATTTGTAATCTATATGAATGGTTAATATTATTTTTCATCCATGTGGTGGCATTGGATCTGGGGAAAATACAGGTGAAAGTAGGAAGGAGGCAGTGGTCAGAAGAAGTAATGTTCAATTGAATGCTACAAGTTACAATCAGCTAGGTAGAGTTAAGTGGTTGGCAGAAAGCACTTAAGGAAAGAAGAGGTAAAAGTTCTTACACATAATCTAATTTAATGTCCTGAGTATATAATCACTGTACATAGCTGTCTATAGATATAGCATACTAACCCAAAGTTTCATTTTGCACCAAATTATACCAATCAAAACACTGAGCTTCATTTGTAACAATTGTCTGATATTTTGTTGCTCCTACTAGCCTAATAAGTTGTTTATCTAACTGTAAAGTATAAAACATGAACATTCAAAATATCTCTTTATGGTAACTTTAGAGGTTTATTCCCTTCTATAATTGAAACTATATTTGCAAAGGGGCCAGGGAGATTGCTCAGTGGCGTAAGCACCTGTCTGGTAAGTGCAATGTCCTGAGTTCAATGCCCAGTAACCTCTGCTATATATGTATTTAAGATTCCAGAGTTGCACATCAAAATCAGCAAAATACAAATTAAAATGATGGCTTTCTTAGTGATACCAATCAAATT
>NW_004524635.1:1662735-1664604 GCF_000260255.1 Octodon degus
GATTCCTAGTAAAATGTTAAAATGATAGGAAGACTGAATGTGGTACAGGATCCTATATTGGTTCCTGAAGGAGAAGTAGCTACCAATAGCCTCACCACCACAACTGATGAGTTTGAATATGAATTGTTGCATATAACACTATATTAATTTCTTAATTTTAATAACTTCTAAATGGCAAGAATAAAGATACATTAATGGGAAACGAGAAAACTATTTCCCACAACCTTCAAATCATTGAAAAATATGGAAGGAAGAAAGAAGGGAGAAAAGTAAAGAGCAGAGATAAAATAACACAAGTGGACAAAACGCAAACATTGAGCATAACTAACAAAGTTTAGGCAAAATGCCTTTGCATTATTCTCTTAAAGTTTTTGTTAGTTGTTTAAAATTATAGAAAAATAAAAACATATTTGAAGATTGTATGCATGTTTTCAACAAATATCTATTCCTTTGTTTTTCTTCAGTCTTTCCCCCCTGCCTCTCTGGAGAAAATTTTGCCGACCTTATTTAGAATTTCAGCAGTAGGAACAGATTCACTCTATATTGGGTACTGCAGTTCTACCTCAATGGATTTAACACAATCAATAATTCACAGCAGAGAACTTTAGGTAGAATTATGGTACTAGCTTAAATGAGCTGAAAAGCATCCCTAAACACCCAGCTGAGCCCTTCAAGCTGGCATTTTGTTTGAAAAACAAACTAAATTCATAATAAATTGAAAAAGCATGTTGACATTTAAAAGGTAAAGAACTGACCTCACCTTTACCTCCTTTAACACTTGTGAAAAACAAGGAACTCGGGTTAGTAAGGATGCATCTGTAGCGCTTAGTTTAATTATTCTTACATTTCCTGGACTGCACGGGATCCACCACTGACAGATAGCACAGCCTCTGCAAACACAGCAGTGCATAGTATTCATTTCTTGATTTCTCCAATTAGTAGAGCCACACTGGAACCAATTGGTGTCAACTAGAAGAATTGCTTCTGAATTTTTTCTTAACAAGTTTTGGTATATATGTATGTGATTATATAAGTTAGCATGAGTGTGTTTGTGTGTGTGTGTGTGTGTGTGTGTGTGTGTGTGTGTTTTAGAATAGATGCTTGGGAATATAAACCTAAAAGAACACACATAATTTTAAAAACATCTGTTGCAAAGGAAAAGATTAGTTTAAATAATTGTGAAGAGTGCTAGGCATTATAGGATCCACGTAGAAAATTTCTACCTTTGGGGTCAGGGAGATGGCTCAGTAGAATAAGCGCTTGCCTGGCAAGCACAAGGGCCTGAGTTCAATCCCTGGTTCCACAAAAAAAAAAAAAAGAAAGAAAGAAAGAAAGAAAAAAGAAAAAGAAAATTTCTACCTTTAACTTGTGAAAAATGAGTATTTGTAAAATATAAAAGCTAGAGACAACATAATGTCTGTCCATTGTTTAAATCAATTTTCTTTGGTACTTGGCTTGATTATTTTCTTCATTGTTTGGACAAAATGTCAAACATCTGCAGCTTAAAGGAATAGTACATTTTGGCTGACATTTTAGAAGTATCATTTCTTTAGAAATATATTTTTTTCTAGGATCTACATAAGTTTTTACAATCAGACTTTACTTTGGCGACTATCCTAGGCTGAATGTTAGGAAAAATTTCCATATATCTTCTTATCCTGGTCCTCTTGTATGTGTACAGGACACTTTCCTTGTATTTCTTCATAGGTCACCGTAGACTTATTCATGCTGAGAGTCACTAATTAGAAAAGTAACCCCTGAAAAAAATCCTTAAGGTCAGACACCATGCAAAATCTATCTTAAACTGTTTAACATGATAATAAATCTTTTGTGAGCAATTCTATATCTCAATTCTATAAAAATAATCTT
>NW_004524635.1:1665734-1670446 GCF_000260255.1 Octodon degus
AAGAATTAGGTTTTGCCAGAAAAAAATTGAAAATGTAGAGGAAGATAAGTAAAGAAAATGGCACTTGGGTTGGAAAATAGATATCAAACCGTAGACCAAAGGAAATTTTATGGTAACTGCTAAGTGTCTCCAACAATTGTAATTTCATTCTTTTTTGCTTGACTTGGGATGAACTGAGTGACTCATTTTTTTTAAAAGAGACAGTGCTTGATTCCCAGTGCTAAGGTCACAAAAGACATTGTGATTTCTAGTCAAGATCACAGGCTTCTTTCTTTCCCTCAGATTCTTCCCTTACATAGGTGATCTGCCATCTTGTGGAGTCAAAGAAGCCTTATGAAAGGCTCTTGGAACAAGAACCAATGAGTTCTCACAGCAATTAAGTGAGCCTTCCTCAATATAGATCCTCCAATGTTCACATGATTTCAGCCCTGACCAATAATTACTGCAACCTTATGAGAACCTGTGAACTAAAACTCTTCAGGTTACTCACTTTGGAATTTCTGACACCTAGAACTGTGACATAAATTTTTGTTTTACAAACCACTAAACCTTGGAGTAACTTACTACCCAGAAGTAGATACTTGATAATGTTATACTTGAAGTAAAAAGCACTGTCATAGCAATTATTTAAAAAAAACTATTATTGGGGTATATAATATATATATGAAGTTGCTGTCTGTGGATAATGTGTTCAACTACTCCATGAATTAAACCAACTTATAAGAGTAAAACCATGTAGTTTCATTCTGGATTTAGATTGGACTTTGGACTCTTCAAAGTATTTTTGAATATGTTTGCTATTTTATAAATCTCTATTCTCCAAAATATGTAACAATATGATTATGATTTTCTCACATACTTCTGTGTTGTAAAAGAAACTAATTATATGTGCATTATCTCGTGGTTTAGATATGTGAGAGAAAATTATTAGTAAATGATCATTCTCTCTTTCAAAAGATATTTGGATTTTGAATTTGAAACAAATATTAGAGTAAATGATAAAATATGCTGCAGTGTTCTTACACAGCTCTAATTGGAAAAAGCTATTTTCTTCTGAGCTTTAGAAGCCCTGGGTGGATGTTTTAGTCCTTCATGTTTTATTTGTTTTTAGACAAACACAGGGCACAAAATGATACACACATGCACACACACACACACACACACACACACACACACACAATCCAGTGTGTGTATTTACTTTGAACTGTTCTCTTCACTTAATCCCATTAAGTGAACTGATTTCAACTGATTCATGTAATATAAAATTAGTTTCTTGACAACTTACCATTTCTTTGACACACTCTTTTCCATTTCTACATTTCTTTTGTTGACATATTTAAGATGCTGAGAATTGGTGGGGGTTTTTTTGGGTGAGGGTTGTTTTCCTCTTATCCATGGAGTTCTCATATGAGTGTTTGAATTAATTGAAAGCTTTACATGTGAACTTCTTAACAAATTACCACAGAAATTTCATAGTATTTTCATTTTCATCTTTGAGACAAATCTTACCTAAAAAATAATTTTTACAATTACATTATTTTCTCTTTTCCATCTTTCAAGATTGTGGGTGAAAAACTGAGAAACCAGACACTAAAGAGAAGAAACCGAAAGCCAAGAAGGCTTCTGCCAGTGGTACTGGTAAAAAGGGTAAGGTGAAGAAGACAAAAAAGTCTAAGAAGGGACAACCTCACTGCAGCCAAAATCCTGTCCTGGTTAGAGGAATTGATAGATACTCCTAATCTGCTATATATTCCACAAAGGCTTTATACAAGAGAAAGTACACAGCTGCTAAAT
Source organism: Octodon degus (assembly GCF_000260255.1). NCBI lineage: Eukaryota > Metazoa > Chordata > Mammalia > Rodentia > Octodontidae > Octodon > Octodon degus. Next base: position 1,667,529 of record NW_004524635.1, read on the forward strand.
CAAAGGTTGAGAAGAAAAAGGAGAAAGTTCTGCTAGGATCACAAAACCAGTCAATCGAGACAAGAATGGAGGTTTTGGGGTTGTTAAGCTTCAAAAAATGCCTAGATATTACCCTACTGAAGATGTTCCCCGAAAGCTCTTGAGCCACGGGAAGAGACCCTTCAGTCAGCATGTGAGGAAACTTTGAGCTAGCATCACTCCTGGCACCATTTTGATCATCTTCACAGGGCGTCACAGAGGCAAGAGAGTGGTCTTCCTGAAGCAGTTGGCTAGTGGCTTGCTACTTGTGACTAGGCTTCGTAGCCTTAATTGTGTTCCTCTATGAAGAACACACCAGAAATTTGTCATTGTCACCTGTACAAAAATTGATATGAGAAAAGTGAAAATCCCCAAAAACCTCACTGATGTTCAGTTAAAGAAGAAGCTGTGGAAATCCAGACACCAGGACAGCAAGATCTTTGACACTGAGAAAGAGAGATATCAGATTTCACAGCAATGAAAGGTGGATTAGAAAGCAGTGGACTCAGATTTTAGTAAAAATCAAAGCTGTTCCTCAGCTCCAGGGCTACCTGCGATCTGTTTCTGCTCTGACAAATGGAATTTATTTTCATAAATTAGTGTTCTAAATTTCTTACTAAGAACCCAATTAAATAGCAGATACTTTTTTTTAAAAATACATAATACTGAGCTGGGGAGATACCTTGGTAGTCTGAGTGCCTGCCTGGCAAGTGCAAGGACCTGGGTTGGATCCTCAGTACCACATGCCTTGTAAGCCCCAGAGCTCTGGGTGCACTGTGCTGGCCACCAAAACACGGCATGGTAATGCATACCTATAATCTCAGCTCTAGGGAGGTGAAACAAGACAATCACTATGAGTCTGAGCTCTGTAGTGAGACCATGTATCAAATAATAAATATAAAAATTTAAAATTATGATACAAAAAATGTGTTATGTAAATGTACCAACTCCCTGTGATGAATATAACCATTTTGTACTGCAAACATGTACTAATTAAAATGAAAGTTTAAAAATTAAAGTGAAATCAAATAAGAATTCTAAGGATGCACTGCATTTAAATAAATGTTGTGGGGTGTTTATTTCCTGAAAAGAAAAGGCTTGTGTAAGCTACCATTTCAGACTTGCGAATGTGATTAGCTCATCGTCTTAGGTGTCTACTGATGGTGCTACAAACATGATGTTTTCTTATTCTTAGGACTGTTTCTAGCAGAATTTTAGTCAACATAATTAATTGAGAACCACAAAGAATTCTTCAGAAATTCAGAGTTGGAAATCATATTTCACTTTGTACATTACTAGGTATGAACTTAATTAACTTCTTAGCAAGAGTTTATAATGTTAACTATGCCTTGCTTGGGTGATGATACTAGAGTTGATCTTTATTTTCATTTCTCTCACTTTGGTTTCCTAAAATGAAGAGTTAATATGCATTTCTATTATATTCTACTGTATAAATATATAATTGCTTGTAATCATATTTTACTTAATATACAATATATACACTACATCTCTTTCTAAGCAGTCAATATATTGGCCTCTCTAATATTAGACTATATAAAGTTATCAACTGAATCAAAAATAGAAACAGACATTCTAATTCTTTCACCTTATTTCTTTTTTTTTTTTCCCAGAAAGTTTAGCTTTTCTCCATGTCTTTTACAAAGCAGTATTTGAAACAGGTGTGATAACCTCTGTGGGGAAATCCTGGGCTCCTTAATCTATTAAAAATGGTACAGGAGGGCTGGGGAGATGGCTCAGTGGAATAAGCACTTCTCTGACAAGCTCAAGGGCCTGAGTTCAATCCCCGGTTCCACCAAAAAAAAAAAAAAAAAAAAAGGTACAGCTTAGATTTCATTTGAAAACAGAATGGTATACTGCAGGACAACAGATCTAGTAATAATTAGACTTAACAGGTAAATGCAATAAATCTGCATTTTTGAACCACTAGTGTGTAATTTGATGGGAGTATCAACAGTACACTGCACCAAGAATGAAAATGCTACATGAAAGCTCCTAATTTGCAGTGGCTTTTATGGAGATATAATTTTCCATTTAAAATGTAAAAATTCTCTGTTCAAAAACAGTTGAATAATTATGAAAATGTAAGTAATCCTTTTCAAAATGTAATTATAATGAGGGAGACTTCCTTCGCTTCAGTGTTTTATGCATGTGTTTGGTTCCATAAGCAAACTAATTAAAATGTTAGAAGACGCTGTGAAACACTAGCATTTTAGATGGAAAGCAGTTGTACTCCTGGCAAAGACTATTTCTTGTTACTAAGGAATTTTCAATGTAGTTATAATAAACTATTCAGCCAAGCAAACCAAAAACAAGAGCCAAAATCATGCTCTCAGCTTTGAGATCTGGAACCACATGCCACTGCATAGCTGTGAATTTTCTAAGTACAAAATGAGATGAAAACCACATTTGTTTTGTTAGCAAACATTTGAGACTTCTGTGCCTATGTTTGTGTATTTGTGTATATGTGTGTGAGAGACAGAGATAAAACTGTAGCAATTATACATCTAAATAAGTGAAATAATTCTTATTATTAATCTTACTGTTTTATGTTGATTGCATTGTAATCTTATTGTTTCATGTTGATTGTTTTCCATGATTTGTAATTGGCCAAATGGCTGGGGAAATAATATTTTCATCACAAACAGAAATGTGCTAGCACAACAGATAAGAAGATGAAGAACTGTATAATGGTGTAGTCTCAATATTTGGCACTTGTCTTTTGTTCAGGAAAAAAAAAGAAAAAAAACAATAAAAACAATGAGAGTTGAAAAACAAGATAATAGGACATAAACAATGGCTATTGTATACTCTTTTCCTCAGTCATTTCTCAGATTACCAGATATAGGCATATAACACTGATCAAACAATATAAATACAAA
>NW_004524635.1:1670664-1681439 GCF_000260255.1 Octodon degus
CTGAGGCTGACAGCTTTGTGGAAGCAGCCACTTAAAGGCCTGAGCTAGGGCCAGGCCCCCTCTTTCCCTTTCATGTATCTTGGATCTTATTTAATTTTTAAATTTCTTACACTAGGGGGATGATATGATGTTTACAAATGCAAGTATAATTTATTTCTTACAAGTATTGTCGCTAGTAGCATCCATTTACCTACAAAAGATTGGAGTTTGTCTTTTTTTAATAGGGAAATAGCACCCCATTTTATAAAAATATGTTGTTTCTTTATCCATTCATCAGTTGTTGGGCATTAGGGTTGTTTCCAGGATTTAGCTATTCCTACAAATGTGTGAATTACCAAAGCTGAACCAAGAAGATATAAAAATTCTGACCCAATATCAGTTAATGAAAAAAAAAAAAAAAAAGACTTGCTAACAAGGAAAGGTCCAGGTCTGATGGATTCACAGCTGAATTCTACAAGAAATTTAAAGACTATTTAATGCCAGTACTCCTCAACGTGTTTAATGAAATTGGAGAGGAACCAATTCTCCCTGCCTCATTCCTAGCAGCAAGTATTACCGTGCAGCAAAAACCAGAGAAAGGCTCAATCAAAAAAGAGAACTATAGGCCACTCTGCCTCATGAACATAGAGGGAGAATTTTTGCATGAAATGCTAGCAAACAAGAGTGTAGCAAATCATCATGATTATACACCATGACCAAGTGGGATTCAACCCAGAAATGCAGGGATGGTTCAACATATGCAAATCAATACACATGATACATCATATCAACAGAGATAAAGACAAAATTCACATGATCATCTCAATAGTTGTAGAAAAAAACTTTTGATAAAGTCTAAAATTTATTCATGATTAAGAAAACCTACAGAGAATCACAATAGATGGTCTTCTCCACAATCTGATAAAAGCCATAGTCATGGTTCGGGGTTTTTCTTACAGTTAATAATATACTACAGGACACATTTTATAATATTTTATAATTAATCACTCAAAGAATTATATGCATCAAGTGCAAGAAACCTATCCACACACTAAACTCTAAAGAATCCAGCTGAGGGCCTAGAGTATCTAACAAGGCTTCTCATAAGTCCAACTGGAGGCCTAGAGCCTACAACAATGTCTCATGTAGGCTGGCTTCATGGATCTGTGCTGAAAAGGTCAAAAGCTCAATGGTGAAAACTAGAAAGTCTATGTCAGCAGGAAGAAGGATCTGTGCTAGGAGGCTGAGGTGTCTGAACTGGAGCTTGGAAGCAATGCTCAAGGTAAGCACCAGAGCTCCCCCAAAAGTACCACAGCCATCCTCAGCAACAAAGAGGTCTTGAGCTCCTCCAGAGATGAGGAAAACTGAATTCCCATTAGGAAAGCCAATGGGACAAGCTTCTTCACGAGGCTGAGCAGTACACCATCTTCCCCTCTGAAGCCAGGAAGCAATGCTCAAGATGAGGACCAGAGCTCCTCCAAAGTTCATCAGGAAAACCAGCATGACAAAGTCTTGCAAAAGCATATCTCAAGAGAACTAATAGCATTCAACAGTTCCAACAGCTTCTCCAAATAGCAATCCTAGCAGTGTTTCAGTAGCTTCTCCTGTTCTGCTTTTATGCACCTGGGAACAATCCTCAGGTGCTCCCACACTCAGCACTACACTAGTTTAATTTAGCTGGATATAATATTTTGGCCATCACTTATAAATCCAACACAGCCATCTATGACAAACCAATAGACAACATCATATTAAATGGACAAAAACTGAAAACTTTTCCTCTAAAATCAAGAATAGGGTCAGCCAAGAAGCTCAGCGGATTAAAGCATCTACTTAGGCAGTTGCAGTGGCTGGGAGTTTGATCCTTAGGCCTGCTGTGCCAGCCCTGCCCCCAGAGCACACTGAGGCTGCATTGAGACTGGGCATGGTGGTGCATACCTGCAATCCCAGCACTTGGGAGTCGGTAAACAAGAGGATCACTACGAGTCCGATCTATGCAGTGAGACCCTATACACCTTATACACCCTGTCCTAAAGCCAAATAAATAAATAAATAAATAAATAAATAAATAAAATCAAGAATAAGACAAGGTTGTCCACTATCACCTCTCCTATTAAGTATACTTCTGGAACATTAGATAAAGCAATTAGACAAGACAGAGTAATAAAAAGAATAAGAATGGAAAAGGGAAAAAGTTAGATTATTATTATTTGCAACTGATATGATAGTCTACATAGAAGGCCTCAAAAACTCCACCAAAAGTCTCTGAGAAGTAATAAGAAAATTCAGTAGCATAGCTGGATACAAAGTCAACAGTCAAAAATTAATAGCATTCCTGTGCAACAATGGCACTTGCCTTGAGAGCCCAGTAATTAAGAAGCACATAGACAATGTTTATTATGAAAGGTGCATGCAAAATATTGCATTTGGTATGATGTTGATTTTTTTTCCAGAACTGGGGATTGAATTCTAGCCCTTGCACTTGCCAGGCAAGTGCTTATTCTACTGAGCTATTTCCTCATCCCCTAAAATATTGCATCTGGAATATAAATGTCTATCCTGTCACTGTTTAGTGAGTCCAGTCATGCTTTGTTCAAGATTTACTCAGTGTGAGAGTTACCAATTACATTTGTGAAAACTGGACCTGCAGTGTTAAGTGAGTCAGTAATAGTGCCTGCCTGCATGAATTTTACAGTCCAGTTTTATTAAAAAGAAGTGCACTAATGAATCACAAATTCTGGGGCTAAGGTACCATGGTTTGTTTATTATTTATTTATTTAAATATTCTCTTAGAAGAGTTTATTATGAACCAGTTTCATAGGCCACAAGGAAATAAAAGGACTATGTAAAGCCTCACAGGAAACAGGCAGGGAGCAGAGGAGGGTCAAGATGAGTCTAGGGCCTTGGTGGGTAATTACATGGGGAGGGGACCCTCGCATACCTGAGGAAGGGGAGTGCACCCCTGGGGTGGGCATGCCCATAAGGGTCCTTTGTCTGGGAGGGATCCCCATTGAGGGACCCATGGTTGTCTAGTGCTGGAAGAGGGTCCATCATTCCTGGAGGGGGTGCCCCTTGGCCCATAGGTGGAGGAGGACCCACATAGCCAGGTAGGTACTGACTTGGATCCCTGCAATACAGTTGCAACAGTACCTCTTCCTTGTGGGGTCATCACATTTTGGGATGGCCCACCAACCCCACGGATGGCCCAGCAAGTCCTGCAGGAGCCTATGGCACGGGAACACCAACTGGGATTCCTCTACCCACAGTCCTACTGATTCCTGGGCCCCCAGAAACTCCAGGAAGTGGCACTCAGGAAATGCCAGTATCTTTGGGAGGAGGTCCTGCCACTGTCACAGAGACCAGGTTCTCCCCTTACAACAGCACCAGACAGAGGACTCGTTTCTCTTCCCTTCTGTTTGCTTAGAGTTCTTTGGATTGATCTTGAATTCATCACAGTCACAGAGGATCAAGTTAATATGCTTGTCAAAGCCTTAAAGCTGCCAGTGAAGAGCCAGCTGTCTTGCAGGATGCGCCTCAGCCTGTAGTCAGTGTGCCGCAGCATCTTGCTGCTCTTGCTCACCGTCATGGTGGCGGTTCTAATGGTTTGGATATGCGCCAGATTCTCCTCCTGAGAGGCCAGCACAGAGCCAGGAGCCCATTTTCCACCACTCAGGTACCACGGTTTAAACACTGACCGGTCTACTGTTTGTCTAGTCATGATAAGATAACTTCTTTCTAGCATCTTCCTTGAGGAATAACAATCCTATCTCATTCAGTTGTTGTGAGAGTAAATGAATTAATGGGTATATCTAATATATAATTTCCAACACTTAGAACATGTAGGTTATTTGCCTTTAATTTACCTCTATTATAATGCAGTAATGCTACAAATATCACCTAAATCATAATATGCTATGTATTTTTTTCTTACTGTGTTGGGGATTGAAATCAGAGCATTTGAACTGAACTACAACTCATCCTTTTCTTTCTTTCTTTCTTTCTTTCTTTCTTTCTTTCTTTCTTTCTTTCTTTTTTTCTTTTAATTTCAGGAAGGTTCTCACTAAGTTGCTAGCTTGCTTTGGTTGTACTTACCCTGTGATCCTTCTGCCTGAGCCTCTTAGAATGCTGGAATTATACACATATATATCCGTAATCAGCTATAACATCTGATTTTACTCAAGGTAGATATCCAGTATATTTCAAAAATCATAAAAGCCTTAAGAGATCTAAAATATCTGTGAACATATGTAAACATTTATTATTTATTCTAAAGGTAAAGCATAAAAGTGTAATCCCGCTATAACTCCAAGGTCATGTTATATAAGATAGAAGGTATAAAAACAATAACTGACAGCAGTCAAAAGAGTAAAAAAAATAATTTCCGAGTCAGGGGGAAATCACCACTTTGAAATTATCATGATTTGTTACAACTATCACTTATTCAGGCTTTACTAATGTGTAAATTATTACATGCCTTAGATTTCATTGCAGTAAACCCTTGCAGAAACCCATTTATCCCGTTAATAAGAGCCTATAGATCAGTTAACTTAAGAAACATTTTCCAGAATATCTGGACAATGGTCTGAGAATAATCCCTGGCTTGCTGAGGCTAAACTTCACATTACTGTATTTCACTATTATTCATGTAATATTTTGTACATAGTCCCAAGTCATTAAATGTTCTTAACAAATGTGTTTTCTGATATCTATAAAGTGTTGTAGCTATACCTATATCAAATTACATTTTCTACCTTATTGAATATTTATTTCATTTCTAGTCCCTTATAGTCCCCTATCTGCAATAAAATCTTCATGTATACATTTTAGTATGCATGGTTTATGAGTTTCTAAATGTGAATTATATGAAGTGGAGTCACCAAATCAAAAGATTTGCACATTTTAAAACCCCTATTGTAGTCAGAGTTTACAAGGAAAACAATATAAAATGTGTAGTTTATAGTCATATTTTGTAATAGTCAACCACAGAGACACATACAAAGAGAGTGCAGGAAATATGTCCACAACCAATGACCTAAGAATTCAGATGAAGGCCTGGACTCACAGCAATATCTTTCATAAGATCAGCTGAAAACCTGGACAATGTCTCATGTAAGTGTATGTTACAAAACTGCACTGGGAAGGCCCAAAGTTCATTGGTGGAAGCTAGAAAGTCCATGCCAGTGGGTTGAAGGATTAGTGCCAGTAGGCTGAAAAATTGGCATTGGAGCCAGGAAGAAATGCTCAAAGTAAACATCAGAGTTCCTCAAAAGTGAATTGTAGCCATTCTCAGCTGCAAGGTCCTGAGCTCCTTCAATGATGAGAACGTCCAAGTTCATAAAAAGAAAGCCAGCATGACAAGTTCCTCTATGTGAGCTAGTAGCACCAAGATAACCAACAGCTCCCAAATAGCTTCTCCAGCACTGCCTATTATGCTGCTGGCCATCATCTCAGGTGGAGACCCCATACCCAGAACCACAATGATTCAGTTCAGCTGGTTGTTACAAGTTGACCATTAGTTATCAATCTACCACAACTCTTTATTGCAAACTGCCAAATCATCCACCAGAAATATAGCAATTATCTCTCCCTTCAATATTATTTCTGGGAAATTGAAGAGCAGACAGAGAAGTTCCATTGAAAGGCAGGGACTTGTGATCAAAGATTCAATTGCTGTGGTCAGAAGCCAGTTTCAGTTGAGTTAAATGGGACTGGAAGCTCCCATGGCACTGTACTCCAAATGCTGAAGTGAGATACAAAACAGGATCAGAGGAGTTATTAGGGTTTGAGTACTCAGATTTTCTGGCACAGAAGCTACTGGGGAAGCACATATGAAATGTCTCATTGTAATATCAAATCTGTGTTCCAATCAGGTATCCCACTGGCTTAAGTTTCTTGAGGTATTCATTAATGTCATCTTATGTTGTATTAGGCTAGAAGATCTATCTAAGGATAATCAGAGTTAGAAAAAGAAAACAAAACAAAATAGCACAGATTTATTCACTAACATTCTGATAGAAATTATGAATGGCAATTTTCAAAATGTAAGGAAAGATTTTAAATACAAGTAAGTGATGCATATAAAACACCAATTATGATAAAAGAGAAATTCACTAAGGCATATCATCACCAAATTCGTAGATATCTGGTAAAAAAAAAAAAAAAACAACAAAACCCCACAAAATTTTAGAGACAGAGAAAAACAAACATGTTAAAGATAAACCAATCAGAATCACTTTCAATAAGTATTTCAAGCCTTAAAGCAAATAACTTCCAGCTCAAATTAACTTATGCAGCAAAGCTATTCTTCAATATAGCTGAAAAAATAAACAATTTTCGTGAAAAAGATGAAATTATAAGATGTATGAGTGTGAAACCAGTTCTAGAGAAAATGTGCAAGAATACTCTCAAAAGAACAGATTGGACACCTAAAAGCACAGGAGAAGCTAGTGAGGTCAATGGATAAACAAACAAACAAACAAAGAACAAAACACCAAAATAACATGAAAAGTAAAACAAAAAATATACCAACAGAAAAAGAAGCCAATGATAGTAAGTAATCCACATATCTCAGTAATATCATTGTTAATGGTCTCAACTCAAAAGAAAGACTGGAAGATTGGATAAAAAACAAAATCTGACAATTTGTTGCATTCAAGAACCTCATCTAATCCCAAACTATATTCGTACACTAAAAATTAAAAGATTGCAAATGATATTCCTTCCACTAGGCCTCCAAAAAAGGGATGGATAGCAGTTTTAATATCAGGTGTGGCAAACTTCAAATTAAAACAGTTTGGGAGATTCAAGAAAGTCACAACATGCTAGTTAAAGGAACAATCATACAGGAAGAGAAAACACTGATACACATACATATGCACAGACCTTCATAAAACGAAAATTGCTGAAATTAAGACATCAAATAATCATTTACTTAATAAGGTAGCTTGGGGATTTTATTACTGCACTTTTGCAAAGGGACAGATCCACTAAACAAAAACTGATAAAGAAAATACAGAGCTAGACACTGGAACATATGAACTTCATAGACATATACAGAGAGTTACATCCCTTTGCAGGGAGAATACATTCTTTTCAGCAGCACATGATACTTTCTCAAAAGATACATTCTAGTCCACAATGCCTATTTAATTAAGTATAAGATAATTGAAATAATCCATGCATACTATGAGACCACTATGCAAAGAAAACAGAAATCAATGACAGATGAAATTTCCAAAAAGGTATTTAAAAAACTCCTGAAAAATTAACAATACATTTCTTAAACAACAGTGAGTCACAGAAGAAATCAAAGAATAAATTAAACATTATTCATTATTCATTTTATGTATTTAGTACAGAATCTCACTAGGTAGCTCGGACTTGTAGTGATCCTCCTGTTTTCATCCTCCCCAGTGTTGGGATTTCAGGCCTGCACCACCACACCCAGACTCAGTTGCCCTCTCAGTGTGCCCCAGGGGCAGGGCTGGCATGACATGTAGGACCTGGGATCAAACCATAGTCCCTGTGCTTGCCAAATCAGGCACAGTCCACTGAGCCATCCTTCCAGCCCTTAAAACACTTCTGAAAGTTAGTGATAATGACTGTATAACTCAGCAACATCTCTGGGACACAATGAAAGCTGAGAAACTTTCTTTCTTTTTTCTTTTTTGTTTTTTGGTGGAACCTGGGATTGAACTCAGGCCCTTGCGCTTGCCAGGGAAGTAAGTGCTTATTCCACTGAGCCATCTCCCCAGCCCCGAGAAATTTTCTTTCTAAAATGAAAGTTCATCACAATTAATACTCATATTAGGAAAACAGAGCAAGTATATAGGGAAGACATCATGAAATATCTTAGGGTGCTTGAAATACAACAACTAACCAGCCCCAAACCAAAATTAAGGAGAGAAATTATGAATAGGAGAGCATAAATCAATAGAATAGTGACTAAAACATTAAAAAGAAGTAATGAATCAAAGATCTGGTTCTTTGAATGAATAAATAAAGTAGATGAACCCTCTGACTGACTACTAAGACAAAGACACAAAAAGTTAACATCAAAGCAATTACAAGTGAAACAAGTGAAATCACAACAAGCTCTATTGATATATAGGAGACAGTAACTACTTCAAAAAATTATGTTCCATCACTCCATCTCCCCCAATAAAGAATGGCTAACATCAAGAACTCAGCCAATAGCAAATGCTGGAGAGGCTATAGAGAAAAAGGAACCCTTCTTCACTGTTAGTAAAACTGCAGACTGGTACAACCGCTGTAGTAATCAGTATGGGGATTCCTTAAAACACTAAGATTGGAGATCCCATTCAAGCCAGCTATTTCCCTTCTGGGAATGTTCCTAGAGGATCTGAAAACCTAATACCAATATATGTGCACCTATGTTTACAGTATCACAATTTGTCATAGCTAAATCCTGGAAACAACCCATATGCCCATTAACTGAAGAATGGATAAAGAAGTTATGGTATTTTTACACAATGGAGTTTTATTCAGATATAGAACAGAATACATTTGAGTCATTTTATTGGTAAATGGATGCAACTATAGAACATACAATTTTTTAAAGAAAGTACAAGTTATGTACTGTAATGTCATGTAACTCGGCAGTGTCCCAAAATTTCTGATCAACGAGATTATGAGGTCAAAGAGGAAAGTGATCGATGATGTAGAGTGTGCCTAAGGAGAGTCACATGGAGAGAAAACATTCTCTCAGGCTTTCACAGAGAGCACATTGGCAAAGCAATGGCCGTGGCTCATCCACATGGCTGACACTGACAAAGGTTCTACAATCTGAGGTACAGGATCTCAGGATAAATCCTGAGGGAATTTCACTGACCTTATCAGACCCAAAAACTACAACTCTTGTTGCATAGGTCCTGCTTTGCCTTGGTCTTAACCATCTAGCAGAAAGGTATAAAAATGAAATATAAGAAGTAAAGTCATGCTGTTATGCTGAGCTATAGAGGACTCAGGTCACCAATTTCTGACACTGCCAGTCAAGCAGAAGACCCATGACTTTCATGGGCTACTGGACTCTCTTAGAATATTTTGCTGAGTTTACACACCTATAATATTCAAATAACGGAACTTAACAAAAAAAGGGTATACACATGTATGTCCATTTTGTATCTGTGTATTCAAAGTAGTTAGGATAGATATATAGTTACATTCTCTTAATGAATAGAGTTATTTGTTCTAATGGTGTTTGTAAATAGGATATCATGTCCGCATCTTGTACAGCAATTAACCACTAGGAAGAATGTATGCAATGTGCTAATTATTGAAACTGTCCTACCAATTTGATTTGAAACTGTCTCATTGCTATTTGTTTATCAATAAAATTGTGGAAAAAAAAGTACAAGTTAGAATAAGAACAGAAAAATTACACGTGATATGTGAAATATATCAGACCTGCTTGTGCAAACATCACATTTTCTCCTTAGTGTGAGAACCTGAAAGAGAAAAATGGAATCTGAAGGGTACAATAGATACTGGAAAAGGAAATACACTTATTCAAAATGAAAGAGTTACTGAGTTGAGGAGAAGGATGACAAGGTGGTTGGGGAGGGAAATTTATCTGTGTATGTAAGAATGATGATTTGGACAACTGTACTGTGTATTTCTGCTGGTCTATGGAAAGGAACAGTTAATTCTTAATTTGTTTTGTGTCCTTTAGTCAATTATTTGTACTTTTTCTTTTCTTAATTTCTTATGCAATTCTTTCTTCTTCTAATTTTACATACATATATCTGGTAATATGAATAACCAATTAGAATACAACACTATGCATTACAACAAATACTGTGAAATTCATATTACTTTGTTATGTGAAATTCTGTATCACTTGTAAATTTTTCGATTTTAATTCTAATGTACTCTCTTTAAAAAATGAAAACAAAAAACCAAAAAAATTGTGTTCTGTGCTTGCCTGGCAGCACAAACGCCTGAGTTCAATCCCTGGTTCGGCACAAAAAAAAAAAAAAAAAAAAAAAAAAAAAAAAATTGTGTTCTAAAAAATTAGCAAAAATCGAGAAAATTGATAAAGTTCTACACTCATACAAACTATAAAACTTTGCACAAGAAGACATCAATATGCTTAACAACTCAACAACAAGCAATGAAATTAATTAAGTATTCTAGAAAATTTAAATCCAAGAAAAACTATGAATTCTAAAAAAAAACTTTAAAGATTTTATGTCACCACAAATTGAAAAAGAAATTGAAAGTAATGGAGTTCTAAATTCATTTATTGAAGGTAGTATCACCCTGATGTCCAAACTAGATAAAGACTTGATTTAAAAAGAGAACTCAAGGCCAATCTCTTTATTTAACATAGACACAAAAATTCTCAAGGAGATATTAGCAAATATAATGGAGCATATTATCAAACATAGGAGACATCACAGTCAAGAAGGTTTCAACCCAGACATGCAAGGTTAGATGGTTAGATGCACAATATCAGTAAATTGAATATATAACATAAACAGGACTGAAGTAAAAGAACATATGATCATAAAAATAGACAAAAGAAGACTTTAGAAAAACTCTAATATGTCTTCATGATAAAGTCCCTGAATGACATAGGTACAGAAGAACCATACTTAAATATGACAAAAGCTGTTTATGACAAACTGATAGCCAGAATTATACTAAGTGTCAAAAACTAAAATCATTACTCCCCAAGTCAGACAGAAGGATGTCTAACATTACCTCTTCTATTCAATACAGTGCTTGGAACATTAACCATAACAAGTAGGTAAGATAAAGTTAAAAAAAAAAAA
>NW_004524635.1:1687550-1703732 GCF_000260255.1 Octodon degus
AAAAAAACTGTTACACAGATTCAATGCAGTATCAATCAAAACACAAACAGCACACCCTTCAGATCTAGAGAAAATAATTCCAAAATTCATGTGGAAACAAGGGAGACTAGCAGTAACAAAAGGAACTTTGGGTAACAAAATAAAAGTAGGTGGCATAGCAATACGAGACTTCAAACTACTACAAAGCAATAGTGACAAAAATGGTACTGGAAGTAAAACAGACATGTGATCAATGAAACAGAAGCAAGGATACAGAATCCTCTCTCATTATATTCAACTATTTGATCTTTGACAAAGGGGCCAAAAGCATATATTGGAAGAAAGATAGACTGTTCAAAAAGTGGTGGCAAGAATACTCATTATCTTAGAAGAGTGTACTAGATCTTTATTTCTCACCACATGATACATTAAATTCAAATTCAATCAAAGATCTAATTTTAAAATAAAAATATTGAACTACCTGGAAGATAAAACAGTTTTAAAATACTTGAAGGCATGAATGTACCAAAGGTTTTCCCGAAGAGAAACTCAATTGTACAATAAATAATAGAAAATAACAAATGGGATTATATAAGACTAAAAATTTTCTGTATAAGAAAACAGTAGATTGAAGAGACAACCTACAGGATGGGAAACATTCTGCCAATTTCTCCTCAAACAGAGGAGGACTAAGATGAAGAATATATGAAGACCCAAACAAACTCAACCACCTAAAATTAAAGGCCCAGTCAAGAAATGGGCAAGAGAAATGGACACTGAACAGAGGGAGGAGTACAAATGGTCAAGAAATATATAACAAAAAAAGCATTCAATATCTGTGGTAGAACTGCAAATGAAAACAGTGCTAAGATTTCCTATTGCTCTGGTAAGAATGGCAACCATTAGGAAATCAAACAATGGTAAATTGTGGTATAGCTGTGTTGCAAAAGGAACCTTCCTTCACTGTTTGTGGGAATACAAACCAGTACAAACATAGAATTCAGAAGGGAGATTTCTTAAAGAATTTAAAGTAGAAATTTCATTTGACCAAGCTATCCCCCTTCAAGGTACAGGATTCTTCCAAAAAGGGCTTAAGTCATTATAATATGTCTATACCCACACACCAAAGTTTATAGCAGCACAGTTGAAAATAACTAATTCCTGGGTTCAGCTTGTCTGTCTTTAACAGATGACAAAATAAAGAAAATGTGGTATCTATGTATAATGGAATACTACTGGGCTATGAAAAATGACAAATTTGAGAGTTTTGTAGAAAGGTGGATGCTTTTAGAAAGTAAATGTTGAGTGAAATAAAACAGACTGAATGTAGGCTAGCCAAATAGCTCAGTGGATTATAGCACCTGCAAGCAGGCGCTGGGGCCAGGGGTTCAATCCCTTGGCCTACTGTGCCAGCCCTGCCCCCAGGGCACTCTGAGAAGGCAATTGAGACACGGCGTGGTGGTGCGCACCTGTAATCCCAGCTCTTGGGAGACTCTAAATAGGGATCACTAGGAGGCCAATCTAGTAGTGAGACCCTGAACACCCTGTAGAACCTTCTCTAAAATACAAAAAACCAAACCAAAACAAAAAACAGACTAAATGAGATAAACTAGACACCATACGGTGTCTCTCATTAAAGAGAAGGAATTTTAAAACAAAGAAAATTATGAAGGATGGATAGAACCAGGGAGATAGCTCAGTAGAATAAATGCTTGCCTGGAAAGCACAAGGTCTTAAGTTTGATCCCTGGTACCACCAACAAATAAAAATAATACATAAATAAATAAAGGATAGAAAGGGTCAAGGAACAAAGGTGAAGTGTGAGGAGGAAGGGAAAGAGAAATGAAAAGAAAAAGAACCGTGATGCAGGAGCCTAATAAAGCCAATTAAGCATTGTATGCTGTTACATGAGTTAGGCCAAATAATATCAACAAGTGTGAAGAATTGAACAGTGGAACTAAACAAAGGGGATGCAGACAGAAAGGGAAGGGGATTAAAAAGAAGAAATAAGTTGTGATGTGTGCATGCAATCATGCCCCAGGAAGATTACAAACTACATGAATTATAAACATGCACTATAAAATAAGATAATTATTAACAATATTCTACAATATGCAATGTATTATTGTAGCTGTCCTACTAATCTATTTTGAAATTCTCATTGCTATTTCTCAATAAAATTAATTAAAAATATTCTATTGATTTCATTTGTATACTTTATTTTCACTGAAGTACTATGTGAATAAAATATCACCGGGAACAACACATGTGGGAAATAATTTAATACTTGTATCTATCTTGTGGTTTTATTCTCTTAGTGTTGAGGAACTGTACTAAGAAGTTATTTAAGGGGCTGGGGAGATGGCTCAGTGGAATAAGCACTTGCCTGGCAAGCGCAAGGGCCTGAGTTCAATCCCCGGTTCCAAAAAAAAAAAAAAAAAAAAGAAGTTATTTAAATCAAACTAGCAATATCAAATATTCTGTCAGGAATTTACATTGCATTAAAACATACCTACATATCTTCAGATAATACAGAATAAAAACAGTTTTGTTTTAAGTATCCTTAAAACAGAGGCAGACTGGCATGATAGCTCAGCAGACTAAGCTCCTGTTTGGTAAGTGCAGGAACCAGTGTTCCATCCCAGGTCCCTCAGGCTGGGCTGGCACCGCCTCCACGGCGCGCTGAGCAGGTGACAGAGTCCAGGCGTGGTGGGGCGTGCCTGTAATTCCAGCGCTGGGGAGACTGCAAAGAGGAGGATCATTACTACGAGTCGGAACTGTGTAGTGAGACCGTGTACCAATTACACAAAATGAAAATAAAAAGCAGATAGAGGCAACAGATAAGTCATCAACCTAACTTATAAAAATAGTTTGTCAGTGAAAACCTTAGCAAATATTTTGCCATGTGACATTTAAATGTAGTGTAATGCCCTTGGCTTTTTATTGGTAAAACCAACAAGAGAACCTCCAGGAAAATGCTGTAGCTCAGTTAGGTCGACTCATGTTCTTGGCTGAACGTCTACATTGCGATGGTGACACTTGGTATAGGATCAGCAGGGGCTTTTAAATTTGCAAAATCCAAATATGCAAATAAATATTTCAATTGGATGTCCATAGTTGGGATCAGAGTGCTACATTATTCCTTTTCTTAAATGTGTTTAGAGGGCAAAAGAATTTCTGTTTTAGTAGAATTTTAAAGGCAAGAATTTGTCTGTGTCCGTGTGTATGAATGTGCAATGAATTTTCTTTTTGCTTTTTTTAACCTGTGTATTTCTAAGAATGATGGTTTTTAAATGCCTAAAAAATAAATGTAAAGTATAAAAATTTACAAAGCAATGGCTCAGCAGATTAAAGAGCCTGCAAGCAGGTGAAGGGCCCAGGGTTTGATCCCTAGGCCTGCTGTGCCGGCCCCATCCCCGGGACGCGCTGAGATGGCAATTGAGACCGGGTGTAGTGGCGCACACCTGTAATCCCAGCGCTTGGGAGGCTGTAAACAGGCGGATCGCTATGAGTCCGATCTGGCAGTGAGACCCTGAACACCCCGTAGACCCTTCCCTAAAATACAAAAAAAAAAAAGTTACAAAGCAAGATGACATTCAAATGTTGCCAAGGGCATCATATTGTTGTACATGAGTTACTTTCTGCCAGTTGTCATCTTCTTCGCCACCTCTGGACTTCTTCCCTCATCCTGCTACATTTCCCTCTCTTCTTCCTCTATTTCCTCTCTTCTTCTTACTGTTTCTTTTGTAAAGATAGTTTTACTTAAAGAAAAATTTTCTGGGTTAACCAATTCTATTTTAATACATGCTGTGTCTTTTTTTATTTTTATGTATTTGATTGTTGCGGGGTCTCACTATGCAGCTTGGACCCGTGGTCATCCTCCTGCTTTCAGCCTCACCAGTGCTGGGATTACAGGCCTGTGCCGCTATGCCTGGACTCTGGCTGGCTCAGCCTGCCCTGGAGTCGATGCTGATACAGCATGTGGTGTTTGGATCAAACCACGGTCCCTGCACTTTGCCTAAGTTTGCCTAAGCAAATGCTTTGGTCCACTGAGCTATCTTGCCGGCCCCATGCTGTGCCTTTTAAGGCCCTATCAATGAGAACTTTAAATGTAATTTGCTTAATATTTCAATGAATCAAAATTTATATTTATGATTTGACAATAAATCCTATTATTATCAGTGGATTGCAATGCCAGACTAGGATCCTGGTTACTTACTTACAAAGGTAATGTATACAGCATTTTTTCTGCAAAAGAAATACATGGAGAACCACTAATTTTCTTACTCATATGTGGAAGAAACACTCTTAGAGCTAAGAGTAAGGTAGCATCTATAGATTTTAGGGGAGTTTCTATCATTGGAAAGTTAGACTAAGACAAAAAAGAATACTTTTGAATAAAATGTAAATAAAAATTTTGCATGAATTCTTAACAAACTGGTAAGAGTACAAGTCTGTGCTTTTATAAACTGACAGTATCCTTGGGAAATTAATGTAACACAACAAGAACCCACTTATTAACTTAATTGCGTAGTTCTTGAAAATAAGACATCATTTTCATAAAAGATGAGTTCAGCAATTATAATTCAGCGCACTCTGCCCCATAATCACTTAGCTGTTGTCTCTATAAATCCCTCTATGAAAATTAAACATGAAGGGCAGGCCCAATGCACAATTTTTAGAACATTAAATCTAAGATACTAAGTCTAAGATACTAAAAGCCACTGCTTTTCTGAAATGTTCTATGCTTTTCTTCCAATAGGCATTGTAAACCATGAATGGGCTTTAGAATATTTAACAGCAGCAGAGGAAATTTGCTTTAGGCCATTATTTTGTGGTTGGTCCCTATCTCTAAAGACTGACTATTCACAGATACTTAGTCTTAAAAGCTGTTTATAATTTCCTATCTTGAAATTGCCATTTTGAGATTTGACTGTAAATGTAATGGGAAAGAATAGCAGTGTTTGTGTATTTAAATACAGCCTGAGGGACTCACCTTCTGGTTGTACTTTCACATGATGGTCTGGGCTTAGAGAATTCTTCAATCTCTGGAAATGTTTTTCATGAACAAGGAAAAAATAAACACTATGTAGACAACCCGTGTTCTGCTTAACATATCTGAAAGGACAAGGAAGGAAGGTATTTAACTAGCTAGAACAGCTGTGCTAATATAAAATGTCTGTCCTTAATGTCAACTACAAAGATGTCAATGGAAAAATGGCTTTGGGACTTTCTTAATTAAATGATAATCTAGGTTGGTGTTTCCATAAATATTTTATTTAATGAAATGCATCTAACATTTTAAATATGCATGACACACTATTTCATATGTATAATCTAAAAGACAGGTGTTTCCAGAGATGGGTTTTGAAGTGGGCTTTTACGATTGTATGCAAAAGACTTTGGATAATTATGCAATTATCTTTTTTAAGTATAGTAACAAATGAACAATAGGCATGGTCAGGAAAGAAAATAAGTTGAGTAGCAGATAGAACATGAAAACTATTGTGCCAAATAACAATTTTAATAAGTAATTAAGGAATAGAAAAAGACTTAGAAAGATTTTTGTTTGTTTTGAAACTTTTACTGGAGGCTGAGCATACAGTTCCGTAATACTGCCCCTTCCTGGCAAGCATAAGTTCTTCAGTTTGATTTCCAGCACACACACACACACACACACACACACACACACACACACACACAACACACCTATACACACACCCACACCAAAGTTTAACTAGATTGCTGAATTATTTTTCTAAAAATGGGAAAATATTGAATAATGTATAATAACCATCCCTTAACATATGTAAATGAGCTTAAAAAATTACAAAATAAAGGGAAGAATTGAAAAGGAAAATAGTGTGCTGCATACAGACTGTTGTAAAAGTAATAAAGAAATGTCAGAAAACAAATGAGGTCTTAAAAGACACTCAAAGTTGAGGTCAAGGATTTGGGGTTATGTAAGATGTGGGGAAGGTTATGTCATCAATTTCACTAAGAGATTCGAATTTGGATTTTTATTATCCTCACTTATGCACATTTTTTATAAGTGTAAACTGTTAACATGACTGAAAAGAGGAAACTATATCAAAAGGTATAAGCAGAGAATGCTCAAGTTCATTCACATCCTTTTTGCATTTTTAAACCCATTCCTACTGGTAACCATGAAGGAGAGTTTTTTGTCCTTCCCATGTTTCTGTGTGCAAAAAATAAGAGATGCTCTCCTACATTTTGCTTTTACTCCACTTATCAATACATTCTGAAAGTCGATCCATAAGCATTCATAAACATCCTATTCATTCTTTTTAATATGTAGACAATTGTCTTTTTGTAAGTCTTACCTGATTTATTCAAATCAGGCTTTTATGAATATTTATTTAGGTTATTTAAAAATGTAGTATTATAAATAACTCTGCATAAATAATGTTGAATATAAATTGTGTGGTATTTGTGGAGGTGTATCCTCAGGGTATAGAATATAAATGGCATTTATTGCTGACTCAGGAAGAAATCTTGCATTGTTCTGAAAAGTTTTGCCAAATTTCTACCTAGAGGGGTTGTGCATTCCTATAAGCAATATGTTAGAATTTCATCCATAGAATACTGTGATGATTTTCAATTTTTGTCAGTTTGATAGGTAAGAAATGATATTTCCACGCAGTTTTAATTTAAATTTTTTGAGATTATAAGGAAACATCATCAATGCTTGTGTGAGAACTATTTATATAGAATTTATCTGAATTGTCTTTCTCTCGTCTCTTTGTTTCTGACTCTGTCTCTGTCAATCTTTGTCTCTCTGTCTCTCTCTCTCATATATATATATATATATATATATATATATATATATATATATGTATATATATATATATATTGTGAATAACTTTTAAAATTTATTACCTAAAAGACATTACTATTATTTTTTTCTCAAAGTATAACCTAACCTGTGCCATCATTTCCGCTGTTTTCAGAAGCAATTCCAAAGTCTCTTTCATGTCTTTACCTGCACAACTGGCTGCTTCAGTAATGAGAATTGATTCAAAGTTTAACTTTTATGATCATTTTGCCTTTGGGGATGATCTGGAAGCTGAGTGGTGAAGTAGGTGAATGAGGATACATTCTAATATTTTTATGAACCTGCATTTTCCTTGGTTGATAGTTACTGTCAGCACTCTCCATATTTTTTAAAACAAACTGCATAAAGGTAGACATGTAGGAAAAGTTCCAAAACTGCTCTAGAAAGTGGCAAAAGTAATTGTATAATTGTGATCAAAGAGAGAGTATTTTGAAGGGGATTAAGAGTAGTATGTCTTTTACTGAAATGATTTCTTAAACTATAAGAAGTCATCATATGTATTGATTTCTTCTTATTTAGCATTTACATTTTATTTTGCTTACAGAGTTTTAGTCATGCAAATTATTTTTTAAAATAATTTTTGTATAGCCAAATGTATTAACCTTTTCTTTTTTTTCTATTTTAGTAAGGGTCTATAGGGTCTCACTACATAGATCAGACTCGTAGTTATCCACCTGTGTTCAGCCTCCCAAGAGCTGGGATTACAGGCGTGCGCCACCACGCCCATTGTCAATCACTGTCTCAGTACACCTCGGGGACGGGACCGGCAGAGCAGCGCTTTAATCCGCTGAGCTATTTAGCGGGCCCTTCTTTATTTCTTCTGAATTTTGAGTCTTGTACAGGTTTTTGTTGTGCATCTATAGGTCATAAATGAATGGGGACAACATAATTTTTGTCCTTTTCTTGGGTTAGGGGCGCCAGCAATTGAACTCCAGGCAAACATCCCTCTTGGCAGGCAGGAGCTCTGCCAGTAACACATAATTGTGGCCCATAATTCCTGCTCTTATCCATCTGATCTGTTTATTTTTTCCCCTTTTATTTTTCATAAATCAGATCCATTTACTTAACTTATAAGGTTCTAAGAAGTTCATTATCATACATGTATATTAAACATCAGACTAATACTTCAAAGGACATATGAAACAACTGACATACAAAATAAAAAGAAGGCGAATTTGGGGCTGGCCTGATAGTTCAGCGGACTAAAGCACCTGCTTAGGCAAAGTGTGGCTGCCAGGGTTTGATCCCCAGTGTGCTGTGCCAGCGCCGCCCACGGGGTGTGCTGAGAAGGGAATTGAGACTGGGCGTGGTGGTGCACGCCTGCAATCGCAGCACTTGGGAGGCTGTAAACAGGTGAATCACTACAAGTCTCATCGGTATAGTGAGGCCCTGTACACCCTGCATAAATAAATAAATAAATAAATAAATAAATAAAATAATGCAAATAAACTAAGGCAATCCCTGGTTCCACAAAATAAACAAATAAATAAATAAACTAAGACTGTACTTTCAGATACATCGTTAGTGCTGGATTACAATAATTTTTACTCTCTCATCTATTTTCCTACAGATGACTCACAGTTCTTCTCTATTGCAGAGTAGTACTGCATTGTGCATAAATATCGCATTATATTTACCCATTTATCTGCTTATGGACACATGCTATTTTCAAGATTTAGCTATTACCAATTGTGGTGTCATAAACATGGGCACGCATACATCACTGTGATATGACTTATTTAACTTTTTGGAGAAGAAACTTGGAAGGAGAATGCTTGAGTCAAATGGAGTTTCCATTTTAAGTTTTTGTAGGACTCTCCATAGTGATTTTCATAGTGTTTGTATCAGCTCACAGTCCCATTAATGATAAAGAATGGTGTCTTTATCAAGATTCCAGCATCCGTTATTGGCTGATTATTGATGGTAGCCATTATTTCTGACATGAGCTGGACTTTGAGTGTTGTTTTAATTTGCATTTCTTGAATGACCAGTAATGTTGAGGATTTTTACAGTATTTATTCACCATTCATATTTCTTCATTGGAGAAGCAGCTCCATTTTAGATGTCCATATTCTCACTAAGTCTTTCAATTTGGAGTTTCTAATTCATTTAAGTTCTTCATAGATTCTAGAATTTAATCCTTTTCTGAGGAACAGAGGGCAAAACTTTTCCTCTTCTATTGGTTGCATATTCACTTTTTGGTGGTTTCTTTTGTTGTGCAATCAGAGTTTTGTTCAGAAAATCCCTGTCTATACCCATCCTCAAGAGTTTTATCTATTTTTGCTTTCAGCAGATTAAGTATTTATGTTCTAATGTTTATATTTCAGGTCTGTTTTGATTTTAGTCTATGGTGAGAGACACAGGTTTAGGTTTCACCTTTAGCATTTACAAAGGCAGTTTTCTAGTATCATTCAATAGAGAGGCTCTCTTTGCTTTGGCAAAGAGATTTGGTCCTGCTGTCAAAGATAATATAGCTGTGTGCCTGGATTTGATCCTGTATTTTCTATTGTTTCATTGATCCACGAGTTGTTTTATTTTTCCCGTCCCACACTATTGTTATCACTGTAGCTTTGTAATATAACTTGAATTTGAGGACTGTGATGCCTCCTGCCTTGCTCTTGTTGCCCAGAATTGCTTTTTGCATTCTGGGTATCTTCTGGTTCCTTATGAATTTTATAATGGTTTGCTCCAGTTCCGTAAATAATATTATTGGATTTTTGAGATTGTGCTAAATTACAAAATTAACATCTTATATGAAAAACAAAGAAATTCTGAAAATTACTGAGATACCTCTAACACAAGAGAACAGAGTAAAGCCTTAGAGTAAATTAAATTGGAATGAATGAAACAAAACAACAAGAATTAAAGAAATAGTAACATTGCAATGTCATGCAAATTATAATGTTGGATAAAATATAAAGAATGGAGTGCTCATGAACAGAGCATAGGAGGAAGCTAAAAGTAAAAAGAATATGAGATCAAAAAATGTAAGAGAAAAATAAAAAAGCAACATAGAAGTAGCCACAATAGTAGGGATGACAGCAATGACAAGGATATAAACAGAATAAAGGAAAAGGAAAAACAAACAGATGAACATATTTCTTCTGATCTATGAGGTTACTCATCTCGCAGGTTGTATCTAGTGTAATTAGTCTTTGAAAGAGGAAAGTCATCCTATAGCTCCAGAGAGAATATTTCAATTAACAAAAACATGAATAAAATATCCATTTGAGGAGGCTGGGGAGATAGCTCAGTAGAATAAGCTCTTGCCTGGCAAGTGTAAGGGTCTGAGTTCAATCCCCGGTTCCATAAAAAGAAAAGATAAATAAATGAATGAATAAATAAAATATTCATTTGATAAGTAGCTAGTATGATAAAACAAGGGAGAGCTTGAAAGGCAGAGTAATAAAAGCTGGCACAATCAGGACCCACTGAACAGCTGTTGCTATAAAAACCTATTATAAACCTTTGTCACCAGACTTAGAAATACTGCTAAATTTTGTGGAGGTTAAAATTCAGAAGAGGCTTACCAGCAGCACAGTTTCTGCCTCACCAAATAGAGAAATATTATCTCTACGACTATGTACTTTCAATTCATCCCAAAACATGTTTTTTTGTGACTTGTCTGAAGACAATCAAGAGACATCTATTGAGTTTGCTGTGCTTAAGCTCACATACATCTGCTGTGTAGTACAGAGACTGGAAGAATAAAATGATAGAGTGGAACTAAATACTTTGTGAGCCTAGAAATACAGTCCGACTCTCATGCATCTTTTTAGTGTATTCAGTACAGGTTTTGTAGTGTCTCACTACATAGATAGGACTTGTAGTGATTCTCCTGTTTTCAGCCTCGGAAGGGCTGGAATTGTCATGTGCCATCGTGCCCAGTCTCAATTTCCATCTCATGGACTCTATACTACAAACTCATCTTCATTTAAGCCAGAAGACACTGGGTGACTTATTTCTGAATGTAGCATTCTCTCCTCACAAGAACTTAACAATTTCTGAACTTATGTGTGAATTATTATTTTGACAGGTGTTGCTTTGAGTTGTTTATATTTGCAAAAGAAAAAAAAATCTAACGATAGAAAATGTATGTCAATAAATACATTTATTTACAATTTTAATACATCTTGCCCAAACATTTCTTCTTTCTTCCTTGTATCTCATCTCACTACTTACCCCCACCAAAAAGGAATCACCCATTCAGAAGCAAACGTATACGAACAGACTCCTCAAGATCTTATTTCATCAGATCATAGCTGAAAAGCTTTCATTGCTAATGTAATTCATTTAAGACATGATACATTGATTTCCACAACATGTTAATGAATCATTTTTAAATTGTTCCCAGAAGCATGATAAATAATTTCTTGGAACTTGATTTATTTTTGCATGTAATTACAATCATTGATGAGCAAATTTAATGATTATTACCTCTGAAATAACTATATATAATCACAAAGTTATAACTAAAAAGTTTTTATGAAAATAAATATAATGTATAGAGAGTTATTTTCAGGCATTAAAATATTGAATAATGTCTTTTTTCTTAGAAAAAGAAAGTCATGACTATATGTCTTCAATGCTTCAACTTCTATATCCAAACATTGCCATCATCACAGTAGAAATATACTCTCCCAAGAGTGAGACCAACATTAAAATTTATTTCTTCACACTTTGGGCTAAGGCAAGAAGAAAACTCTACCATGAGATTTAATAGGTCACATAAGAAAGAAGAAACATGTTAGATACTCTTCAGACAAATTTTTATTTTGATGCATAAACAAATACTGTATTTAATCATAATTTGGAATCTAAATATCAGGAAAGCTATTTTATTAATGAGGTGGGGATACATATGTAATGTTATGATAATAAAATCTATCATTTAATATGTCCAAGATTTTTTGAGGAAGGTCAGAAATTATTCCACTTTAAAGATAAAGTTATGAGACAGATGACATTGAAATATACATAACATTTTGTTTTTGTCAAGTTGCAGGCCTGGAATTCTGATGAATAGCTATCTATCCCATAACAGTCATGGTATTCCTATAATAATGCTTTAAACTGAATTTCAAATGAGGGCAGACCAAACATTTCAAATGAGCACCCAAGTAAGAAGGTTTTCCTTACTGTGACAAGTTCCTTGTTTCCAAACTTAAGTTTGTTAAATGATGTAAAATATGCCTCCTACTTGACATTTTAAGATTTTGGCACAGAATCTTTACATTTACAGCATAAGACTGAAGTGCCTAGAATTTTCTGGATTTTACTCAAGTGTGAAGCCCATTAATAGTATCAAAAGTTTGGTCAATACTTAAGAGATGACATATTCAGTATAGTCTAGAAATGCGTCTTACATTAGTTAGTTGGTTTATATTTTATTGCAGTTTTAAAACATTACTCATGATTCTCTCTTCCAGAAAGTACTCATACTTCAAAAAATGTACCATAATTGGGAGTTACTCATGTAAATAACTTATGGACTCATAGATTATAGTGCACATTAATAGCAATACAAGTATTTAAAATAATTATTATAAGACAGAAATGTGTGAGTGATAAATCAGGTAGATAAACATTTTCCAGAGCTGGCTTCACATTGTTGCTTCAACTTATCAGGGAAAAATGACCCAGTCTCTAGACTTCGGATTCATTAGACTCTCTCAGCATTACCCATCCCTTTGTCCTACAGTAGTATGTGGTTACTATTGCTCACATAAGTTACTAACTACAGCATTCTTCACTGGTGATTAATTTCTGTGTAAATTTAAAAATGGTAAGCAGATTATGTGTATTAAAATGCATAATGTTAAAACTGGGACTTTCTTAATCAAGTGATCATAGGCTCCAAACCAAAGACAATTGAATCAAGTGTGGTGTTTCTTCCTATGTTACCCTAGGTAACTTAGGTTACACAAAATGCACAGGTTAGAGAGAAGCTCAGTGCTTAAGATCCACAAAAATGTTTTAAAATTGGAAACAAATTATTGGCTCTAAAATACAAAAAGTGAAAGTCTTTTAATAAACAGTACTTAAAGGTACTCTGCACTTAAAATTGTAATACATATCTCCATCATTATACATGGCATACATAGGCTAAAATTACTCCACATTTGCTAACGGAGTTAAACATCCTTACTTAACACAAATTCCTATACATGATGTAGATCACTGAGAAATCTGAGCCAAATCTATAAAGTTAGCTATACTAGACCAGATACTTTTTAAGTCAATGTTTTGTTGCATTTTTACTATAAAATATTTGAATTTGTAGTTGATGTGGAAACAGTTACATATGTTTGATATTTGAGGTAGGGCCTCTGAAAAAATGATTTGAAATGATAAATATTTAAGTAGAAGTCTATGATAGCTAATAACTCAGACAGCA
Organism: Octodon degus; assembly: GCF_000260255.1. Lineage (NCBI taxonomy): Eukaryota > Metazoa > Chordata > Mammalia > Rodentia > Octodontidae > Octodon > Octodon degus. The sequence goes on from NW_004524635.1 coordinate 1,700,783, forward strand.
GGATTAGGAACAAAAGCAGCCCTTGGGATTCATAGGTAGACAACTGATTAGCTGAGAAGTTCCAGTCAGGATACAGTTATTAGTAAAACTTGTTAAATAAAGCAGTTGGTCCCACAGGAGACCCTCTGAAGGCTGAAGCTTCTGATTATCTGATCACATGGATCACTTTGACAAAGTGGACAAGTATTGCACTGTTGTAGGGAAAGAAGCCAGCTAGATGGCAAGATCCCCAACAACCTTATCTATTAATTACATGAATCTTCAAAATTTCCCAATTGAGGCTATTAGTCAGCAGCTCTGGTGGCTCAAGACCTTCACTTACATATACAAGAAAACTGCCCAAATCATCAAGTGTTTGAGGAAAATTATTGCCAGGAAAAGACTGTATAGACCAACAATTTAGGCAAGAAATAGCTAAATAAGGAATGAGAAGACATCTTTGAGGGAAATTAATGTGTAACTTATATCTTGGTAAAGTTTCAAGATGCAATCACATAAGCCATGAAGTTCTTAGAAACTAAAAGCATACCTGTTAAAATTCTGAAAAGAAAAAGGAAAGAGAGACAGAGACAGACTGAGAGAAAGACAGATAGTGGTGGTAGAAAAGGAGGAATCTGCCCAATGGCAAAAGATTGAATGGGTATAATAGTTTAACACAAAGGAAGACATTTTTCCAAAACTCAACATGCAGAGTAACAATACAACCTCACTTCCCTATACTCCTCTTCAGTGCTTTCTTCAAGGATAAAAATCCTACAAATTATCAGTGAGAAGAAATCAGGTTGCTATGTAGAAACAAAAGCCAAATAAATTTGTAAAAAGATGCTAGGGAAACAGAAACAGGAGGGCTAGCAAATAGCTCAGTGGATTAAAGGACATGCTTAGGCAAATTAGGCAAGCATAGGGACTGCAGTTCGATGCCCAGTACCACATGCACAGCCAGCTCCACTCCCAAGGCAGGCTAAACTGGCCAGAGTCCAATCCCAGCTCTGGGGAGGCTGAAAACAGGAGAATCACTATGAGTCTGAGCTGCATAGTGAGAACCTGTAACAACAAAATACATTACAAAACAAAACAAAACAAGACAAAACCAGAAACAGGAAATATTAGAGAAGCAATATGTGAAATGTGCTAAGGTAAAAAATTGAAAATTGCATCTTATACCTACCCACCTTCAAAATATGCAAAAAGGCAGGGCATGTTGGTATATGCCTATAATCCCTGTACTCAGGAGACTGAGGCAGAAAGATCTTTGTGATTTTGAGACCTGGGCTAGTAGTATGAGCTACAAAGTGAGCTCAAGGAAAAAACAGTGATAGATAGAGCTGGCGAGAGAGCTCAGTGGTCTAAAAGGCTTACTTAGCACACTTAGGCAAAGTGCAGGGACTGTGGTTTAATCCTGGGAACCACATACTATGCCAGCCATGCTCCCAGGGTGGGCTGAGCCAGCCCCCCCCCAACAAAAAAAGATAGATAAGTGAATTGAAAAATAAATGGGCAAATGAAATCTTGATATACAAGTACAAGGAACAAGAAATGCAAACAAACTGTTTAAGGTAGCGATTATGTGTTTATTAACAAGATTTCATGTAAATATTTTCAAAAAAGCATAATTCAATAAAAATTAGTATTAAGAAATACTTGTCAATTATTCTTTAAAAACTGCAGCACTTTTTAAGAGAAATAAAATTAAACATTACTTACACATTGGTCTAGAAATTTCAAGGTAAAGAGACTGAAGATTTGGAGAGTATGTTAGAGGCAGAGAGAATTTTCATTCTTTATATATGTCTTTACTGTCTGAATCCTTTCTAAGGAACAGATATCATTATATAATTCCTTTTTTAAAAATTAAACATAGCTGTGTCCATAAGATAGGTCTCACATTTTTTATTTCACCTAACTAAATGATTTATTGAGCAATATGCTAAAATATCATTTTCTTGGCAATTGCAGGATTTGCGGTAAATCAAATAAGCTTAGTGTCAAGCATTAAACATGACTCTAGCTGACACATTTTATAGCGGCATTTCATTTATTTCTTACAGCATGAATTAACATATAAATATTGGTAATAGCTAAATAGATTGCAGACAAAAGCATTGCATTGATTTGTATTTTCCTAGGCTTTGTAATAAATCATACAAAGATGTAACTGCTCTCTCATCATTAGCATCTAAACCCATGTAGGGGAAAATATCTGGGCTTTTAGCATCTTTCAACTATTATCCCCATTCTTGCATCTTTATTTCTATTTCCTCCATCCTCTTTGTGCACCCCCACAGCTCACTGATACTAATTTCCATTCTTGTGACTGGCCAATTTACTGACTGAGCACTCTCAGACCCATTTGAATCTATTTGTTCAATGGGTCACTCTGGCGCTCAGATCTATCAGCTTGGAAATGTGACCTGAGAACTCTCAACATTGGGCAACCGTAAACATCATCACTTCTTGTTTGCTTCTATCAACGATTATCTTAATACAGGAACCAGTTGGACCCTGATCTTTGTTCTTTTTCTTTATTTTACTTTTCCAATTTGTTTTTTCAGTATTACCTCTTGTAACTTTGCTCCATCTCTTGGTTTTCCTATGAATGCTGATTTGGATTTGCTCTCATGATTTTGAAATTTGGACCACTGTTGCAGGGTTCTAGGATACAATTCCAAAACTGCACCTAATATCTGGCCATGTAGACATCCCTTCTCACTGGAACATTCTATGGGAGTGCATGGCTGGCAGCATTTTGGAACAAGCCAAAAGGGTAAGAGTTCATCATTTTGTTAAAGATGTTATAAGGACATGATGGATGCATATATACTCAGGAATAAGCCTTTTAGCACTTATTACTTAATACAAAATCTTAAAATTTTTTCAATTTGTCCTGTAAAATAATTCTGATTTTTTTTCTAGACCAGTTCCTCCCATGCAGGAGCAATTTTTTTTTCAT
>NW_004524635.1:1704172-1724596 GCF_000260255.1 Octodon degus
AGAAATCTGTGAAGGCATTCTCACGCTACATCAGGTGAGTATGATAGCCCTAGAGAATCACTGCAGTGTCCAGCAGACTTCTCATAACCCCTTGTCATGTACCTGCAATGAAATATGGGGTTATGTCTGTTTCTGCAGTGCAACCTAGCCTGTTATAACATCCCGCTTTAAATCCCCAATTGTCCTTATATATGACATTGTAAAATCATAGACATTTAATTGTGTGTATGCGTGTGTGAGCGTGTGTGTGTGTGTGTGTGGAGAGAGACAGACAGACAGACAGAGAGAGAGAGAGATAGAGAGAGAGGAAAAAGAAACAGAGACAGAGATGGAAGAGCAAGAGTGTGAGAAAGTTAGAGGGAGGAAGGTTGGGGAAAGGAAGAGAAATCTCAAATCTGCCTTAGTTTAAAATAGATTAGGGACTCGGGAGATGGCTCAGTGGAATAAGAACTTCCCTGGCAAGTGCAAGGGCCTGAGTTCAATCCCCAGTTCTGCAAAAGAAAAAAAAAAGAATTAAGTGAAACAAATTGCTTAATAGTTAATTTTTCTTAATGTGTGAAACCACTCTTTAAACTTTGATATGTTCAAAAAATAACAATGTTATAAAAATGTGTAGATCAGTATAAAAACTTACACCGATGTACTTATCATGGATATTGAGCACAGTTAACTTTTTGCTGCATATTGTTGAAGCTTGTGTCTAGCTGTACTCCATAAAACCTCACACAGTCATCATGCTTTTGAGATCTAAAGTGCATGCTGCTGGGATTAAGGATGTGTGACTAGTAAATCAGTGCACTGATTGGTTTGGCTCTGCCATAATCCCAGTATTCTGAATAAAATAAAGGACAGAAAGATGCAGTTAAGCTCCTTTCTTGCTTTTGCTGTCTTCTCTTGCCATGAACTGTCCTCTCTCTGCCATGCTGCCCTACTGTGGAACCAGTCAATGGCAGGCTGAAGCCTCTAAAAACTATGAACTATAGACAGCTTTCTTCCTTTAACTTAGAGCATCAGGTATTTTGTCTCAACAATGAAAAACGTAACCAAGACACGTATTTACAGATATTACTTTCTTAAGAAGCAACATTTTATAGATAAAACAAAAGTGTGTTTTTCTTTTTTTCAGTCTTCTCCTCCTCTTCCTCCTCTTCCTCTTCCTCATCTTCATCCTCCTTGTCCTCCTCGTCCTCATCCTCCTCCTCGTCCTCATCCTCCTCTTCTTCTCCTTCTTCTCCTCCTCCTCTACCTCATCATCATCTTCCTTCTACTCCTCCTCCTCCTCCTCCATCTCCTTCTCCTCCTCCCGCTCCTCCTCCTCCTTTCCTCCTCCTCCTCCATCTCTTTTTTCTCCTCTTCCTCCATCTCCTCCTCCTTCTCCTCTTTCACCTTCTCCTCCTCCTCCTCCAGCTGCTGCTGCAACTGGAAATGGAAATGGAAGTCAAACTCAGGATCTTGTGCTTTCCAGGCAGGTTCTTGTGCCACTGAGCTATATCCCTGGCCTCAATTATGCTTCTATCATCAGAAAATAGCTCTGCACTCAATATAACTTTTTTGAAAACTTTAGGTAATACTTCATTCTGGATAATATTTCCTTTTAAGGTATTGTTTTGGTGTTACTATGCAAGTGTTCTTTTTGACAACTAGATCTCTATGGCATTGGCTTTTTTTTTCTGTCTTCTTTTCTTCAGTACTGAGATTAATGTCCAGAGCATTTGTGTGAAGTTACATACCCATTGTTTTGTTTATCTTTATTCTGAGACAAGATTTTGCTAAATTACTAAGTTGCCTGGCTCTGGGCTCAGTCTTGAGCTCCTCCTGCCACAGCCTCCCAGAGTACTGAGTTTATAGGCACATACTACACAGCTTACTTTGTGCTCTTGTGTTTTCTTTTATTTGCATCTTATAATTTTATTTTTATTTCTTACCAGATATCACATAAAATCAACTGTATTATTGCTTTTTCTCACTTTCAGATATGGAATTATTTAAATTTATTTTTTATCTACATGGGTGGGTACTAAATGAAGTTCTCAGGCAGACCTACCTATATCTGAGCTAAAATCCTCCACATAAATATATTCTCACTTTATTACTTGAGTGTGCAAACTTAAGCTCAAATATGTATTTTTAATTTTTTACACAACAGTTTATTATTTTCTATTTCCATGAACAGAGATGAGAAAGTTCACATTAATCAATTTAGTTATATTAAATACATTTCAGTTCTAAGATGAATGTCTAATGTGTCTTACATGGAAATAATTAAATTTCTAGCCTTTAGGACTTCAGTATAGCCACCAGAAGAAGTTCTGTACTGATGGACTGATTGGTGGATTGGTTGATTAATTGATTTAGTTTTATGGTATTGGGGGTTGAACCCAAGACCTTCACACTGAGCTACACCCCCAGCTCTTTGAAATTTTGGCTTATTTGATTCTTTGAACCCGAGTCGCACTAAGTTTCTAGGTTGCCTACACTACACTGAAATTTGTAATCTCCTGTTTAAGCTTCCCAGAGTGCTGGTATTAACAGGTAGGCAACTTTATATCCAGTGAAGTTGTATTTTATTGAGTAAATCAACATTCATGCAAAATGTGAGTGTGTATACACAAAACAGGTAATGGCTATTCTAATTCCAGATGGATTTTTGCATTCTTATATTTATTACAATAATCATAAGAATTTATAGGCTTTTGAACAACAGAAGTTTAAATATTCTTACAAATCATGGTTAACTATTTATGGAGACTAAGGGTTTCTACTTGAAAGCTATTAAGAATATTAAGAGAGGGCTGGCTAGATTGCTCAGCAGACTAAAAGCGCCTGCTTAGGCTGAGCGCAGCAGTTGGGGTTCAAACCTCCACATGCCTTGCCGGCCCCCGCCCTGACCCCGGGGCATGCTGAGATGGTGACTGAGACTGGGCATGGTGGCGTGTGCCTGTAATCCCAGAGCTTGGGAGGTTGAAAACAGGAGAATCACTACAAGTCCTGTCTACCTAATGAGACTCTGCACATCCTATACACCCTGTACTAATTTCATTTAAAAAAAAAAAAAGAATGTCAAGAAAGTGACAGCAGGCTATTTAAGCAAGCAGAGGGTCCTTCTGAGCAGGATATGCTGTGTGACTGTGGAAGTCATATGCTGCCTAAGCAAGCTTTGCTCCTATGAATAACACAAGATTCAGTAAAAATAATTCAAACATTTATTCGACACGTTTATTAGTTTTCCCTGCCCAAAATACTGTGACAAAAATGAAAAAAGACAACATTTTGTAATAAAATTGTAACATGAATATTAAAACTAGCAACACCATTGATTTTAAAAATAAAACACATACAATTCCAAAACTGCAATACAAATATTCAGTTTCTGTAAGAAATCATGAGTGGATGCTTGGATTTCATTAGTGCATAATTAAAAAATTTCACATTCTACTGTAATGGTTCTGTGATTTAACAAGCAATATAGGATAAGGAGTTCTTCAAGTGTCATGGAGTTAGAGAGCTGTGACTACAAGTTAGGACAGAGGAACAGTGAGATGGAGCCAGCATAGAATCAGTGGAACGGAGACCCAGTTCACAAGCATAGATTTCAAGTGTGTTAGTGGAAATTCTTTTTGTCTTTTTGTTATTTCTTTTTTTCTGTTTAGTTGAGCCACAGGAGGAACACAAGATGGAGATGGTTGCTGCGCTCCAGCAGTTTCATCAGCAAGAACAGCTGGGGCCTATAAATAGATAAGGCTCTAAACACAGCAGTTAGCATGATTAAGATTTTCAACGTAGGAAGCAGCCAGACTGATGCTTAGTGTTAAGGTTTCAAATTTCAAACTAGGGTCAGCAAACAGATATGTCGGGAAGCAGAGCACAAACAGGCTGCTCGGCACCGTAAGAGCAGAAACCAAGAGAAGTAGCTCTGAAGTTGGGATACTATTTCCAGGGTTACCACATCACGAGCTCTGAGTCAAGTTGACAGAAATTTTGAAACCTGTCTCCACCACTACCCATATGTATGATTTTCATTTACTTCTTTTGATTCAACCAGCCTTGGTTTTCCTCTATATTCTACAAGAGTAGTGGGTGAGAGTAGTGGGTAAAATGTTTAGTACGTGCAAACACAATAACATGAACTCAAAAACATATTGAAGGACAAAGATTCCTTTAGGAATTATCAAGCAACTGATGTATTCCAAAGCATGAAAATTGGCTGAGGGTTAAGGAGAGATTGCTTCTTTACAAGCATTGCCTGTAACTCAGTGTTTCCCAAGGCTGTGCATATATTAATATCCTGTGGGCAGAGGGCGAACTTCAGAAATTACTGATCCCCCTGGCTGGGGAGATAGCTCAGTAGGATAAGCACCTGCCTGGCAAATGCGAGGTTCCAAGTTTGATCCCCAGCACCAAATAAATAAATAGATAAATAAATAAATATTCTTATCCTTGCACCACTACCTCAGAGTAGGATTCAATTAGGCTGGGATGTGGACAGATTTTGGAAACCATACAACAATCCTTACCTAGGACAAGTTTGGAAGCCACTGCTTTGATTTGTCGTGTGAGGTGGTGAAACTCAAGAAATCTTGGAATGATGATTGCATGTTGGGTCAGTAGTACTGGATTCAAGACTGGAAATACTTGAGTATAAATAAGACTTTGGTGAACCACTAGCTCTGCAATGTGGGGTGATCCAGTTCCTCTAAGAGTTTAGCATTTTCTTTCATAAATAAGGCATTTAAAATTATGAACCTTACAAGAATATTGTGAAAACAAAATTTAAAATACTATATTAAAACAGGTCAGTAACTAGCACATGGCTAAGTATCTACAGAATGTAAAAATCATCATCATTATTACTATTCATGTGTAAACACTTCACAGGCTAATTATTGAATTCATACTTTGCGCCCATATGCCTATATTGATGTCTTGACCAGAACAATACTTTTTAATATTAAAAGGATCAATGCGATCTTTCAACTTGCAGTTACTCAATGAATTTGTTACCCTCTGCTTCTCAAAATTTCTGAGAGAAACAACATCAAGAAATAACACACCATTCTGTGATCCTAGCTCAGTTCTTTATACCTAAAAAGAACAAAAATACACCCAAAGGAAATCAGTAAAAAAGAAATGACACATCATGAATGTCTAAGGTTAGCAAATAAACAGTATGTACAGTGAATCCTATTCTAAAGTTACAGTTCTAAAAGGAACAGTATTTGTCCTAAAAAAGCCCATCATGCTTGACATTAAATATATGAAAGAGAGAGAGGAGACAGAGAAAACTGAGTGAGTCAAGATTCAGAAAGGGAGTAAATTGTAAGAACACTTGCAAAGTACAGGGCTGGGAATTAGGTCAGCAGTCTAATCACCTGCCTGGCAAGCACAAGGACCCGGGTTCCATACCCGGCACTACATGCCGTGCTGGCTCCTGAACCCATGTCATAATGTTCTGGCCCTGAAACCGGGCTTGGTGGTGCATGCCTTTAATCCCATCCCTGGGGATGCTGAGACAGGAAGATCACTATAGTGTGAGCTACATAGCAAGACCCTCTACCAAGTAAATACATGAATAAAAGATTTTTTTAAAAAACAATTAGAACAACTGCTATCAAAGCCTAGCATTACTTATTCTTTCAAACTACCCATGCAAAATATTTACCAGGAAAACAGTGAGTTTTGTTTCTGTCAAGGCTACTACAGCATACACGCCTGCATTCATTTCTTTATCGACATGGCAGAAAGAGAGCTGTGGGTCACACAGTGGGGATCAGGGAGAAAGCAAAGGGCTGACGGCAAAAATGGGAGTCTATAGAAGGTGGAAAATAGAAGTATACAGTGCTCTGCAGCTTACAAATAGCATGTCTTCTTGTCTGTTCTTTACAAGCGTTTCTTCCTTGTGCAGACCTTTTCATATTTTAGTTTTTCCTACCTGTGTCTTTCTAAAAACATAAAATCACAAACTTTCTGATCAATATGATTGAACTAAAGTATCAATGGTAGAACAAGTAGCAGACAGAGATTGTGGGGGACAAAACGAGAACAATCAGGCCTGGATGGGAATCACCTACACTCTCATCTATGCCTAGTGCTACAGATTAGCTCAGTCTATTTAAAGTCCAGAGGCTTGGAGCTCAGAGAACAGGACTTAGTGTGCATCCTCATAATGTTATTATCATGCACATATCGCTTTTACATTAACATTTGAAAACTCAGGAGCACAGAACACTAAAAAGGATCACACTGAGAATCTAAATCTGATTTCTCCTTTCAAATTAAAGTTTTATATCAAAACCCATCTTCGCTGAGAATAAAATGGAGTCATTGTGACAATGTTCCTTCTCTCTGCACATTTAGATAAATTACGAAGGTGATTCAGGCTGAGGGCAAATGGAGAGAATTTGATCAAAACAAACAAAAAGGCATTCTAAATATGTTTGGAAGCAAAGCAATGCATTTTATATCAAACTGGTGACTCGGTGCATCTCAATAGAAATTACATTATTCTATCATGATTCTAATATACTGCAATTCAAGTGATGTGAATCTTAATTTGGTAAAATGTACAATTCATTATAGACAAAGACTAAATGTAAGAACTTGGAAGAGTGCCCTGTACCTGGTAGTGTACTACAGTGGAAAGTAAGGATATTACAATCATTAAGGAATTTAGAATAGCACTATGTAGAATTGATAGCAGAGGCAAGTTTCCTATTTTTAAGTGTTTAGGTTTAACAGAAATATATCATGAGTTTATATACTTATTGATAAATACTCATTAATAAATTAACAAGTAAGTGTCCATGATAGGAGATTGAAGCATGTGATGACTTAGTACAATATTATCTGTCATGTCATGGTTAATATTTAAGTGCTTTTCAAAAACTTACTTTGTGCTAAGGACTAATTTACATGCTGCAGATGAACTAATTTTAATCTTCACAGTAATCTCTAATGCACAGAGGTCTTAAAACTTAAAAGTACTGAGTCCAAGATTACCTATCCAATATTCTACAGCCAACATAGAAGAGGGTATGAGCTTGCCCTCCGACATTCATTTAGGAAACCCCTGCTCTTAGTCACCACACCACATTGCAGACAGAGAGGACAGAGGTGAGATTCTGACCTTGTGTTCTTATCTAAAGCATGTCAATAAACACTGCGAGGTTCAAAATAAAACATCAATAAACACAGTTCTGGATGAACTGTGGTAAGTTGAAGATACTGCCTTGGGAAACCCAGAGAGGAAAGAGAATGAATGAAATACTCTCATTTACATTTTGGGTTTCTCAAATAAGAGAAATAATGTCATATGTAAATGTATGTGTCTGTATGTTACTTGAAGTCATGGTTTCCTCCACAGTGGAACCACATGGACTATGTTTTGAAAGACCTCAAGTCTCCTGGAGGTCATAAGCACACAGCAGAAGGCAGCGATAACTGCAGGACTCAGTGAAACTCCTCTTGGAGAAACGCATTCTGAGAACAAATCTCCACAGGCTACCATCAAGGAAGTCAAGGTGGTTATAACAGGAAAAATGCCTACCACACTCCCTTGAGCAAGCCATAATCAAGCAAAACTTAAAAACATAAAAGTAGTGTTTCCTTGGAATGCTCATGTGAGCAATCTGACTGCACTAGGTTACGCTAGATTATCTCTAGCATTCAATTCTCTTACCAAGAAACATGACAAAAAATGCCCTAAAAGTACAACTAATAACCCAAACATAGGGTGATGAATTCCTCATGGCTCAACTAGAAATTGTCTTGTTTTACTACTGAAATGCCTATATTTCAGGCATTCTTTCTGTCCCCAAACTGGGAGTTTTTCTAGGGTAGTTTCAGTTTTAAAGCTAGAAGCACTACATTCACAGAATCCTGTTAGACCTGGGCAAACCAAAATGGCGGACCACTGTATGGGGGGATAAAGGATATATTAACCACTACTTGTCTGTAGACAAATTGGGTGTTTATACCATTCCAAAATTTACCAGTTGAACTCTTACTCCTTAGAGTGCTTTTATTAAGAAGTTGGTCTTTTTGAGGCAATTAGGATTAGACAAGGTCTTTACAGCAAAGCCATCCTAAATGAGATTAGTGTATTTATAGTTATCACTAGGGTCCTTGCTCTATACTTAGCCATATTACAATAAAACGAGAAGACATAATTCTGCAGTTGGGGGAAGGACCGTCCACAGAACCCAACCATGTTAGCACTCTGATCTCAAATACCCAGTCTAGAAAATGGAAAAATAATTCTTTGTTGTTTATAAACACTACAGTCTGTCATCCTATTGCAGCTTGAAACTAAGATAAACCCCATCATCCTTACGTGAATTTGATCAAAAAAGGGGAATTTCCGAGGTTAAGAATTATTCACAGAAAGTATTTTAAAATGAGAAGGAAAGAAAGAATTTCTGTTTTAACTGAAAAATGTATACATCAAAGATTTAAAGCACTGTGTTTCATATTGAATTTACCAAATAAGCATGTAAGTGATATCAGAGAAGGCTAATTTGTACGAGCTTTTTACTGACATGCTATTTTACAAAACAGAATAATTTTTACAAAGATTTTAATTAAAAAATAACTCAATAAATACTAAAGCAAATATGTAGCATTAAATGTGAGAAAACAATAATTATGTCAAAATTAAAGTGTGCATTTTAAGCTCTTATTAATGTCATAGATGAAAGAAATTTAGACTATAATTGAAGAAATTGTCATAAAGTCAATCCAAAGATCACATTTATTCCACTTTATAATACTATCTCAAGATGTAGATGCCAAATACCTTTATACATAGGGTCAGCTGGAGAATGTTTTAACTGGTACCATTTAATGCCTTTTATATTATTTTAAAGTACACAAAGAATTTGTACATAAAGCAAATATTTCAGATTTATATACCATTTGTTTTGCAAGACAATCACTGAACACTGACTGATGTAAAATTATCCTATACCTGGGTATCAATGAGCTAGAAAGTGGACGTAAATGTCCTGTGAGAGATGTGTTAAATTGCTTGTGTTATTTAGTGTGATCGCTGTTAAAAATAGTTCCAATGTAACTGGTGTGGCATGAAGAAATATTAGTGGAATAGAAAAACTTGGCAACTGTGGCCTCACAGTTCAGGAAACTTCATTTACACAATAATCAGAAGCAAAGCTGGAAGGCCTTGTTCCTAGTGCTCACCAAGCAAAATTCAGCCCACAAACCATTTCTTAGGTATTTTGAATGTTAAGCAAAATGTGGCACAACATCCAAACATAATTCCTATTCCATTAAGAATAAAAATATAACACTTACCATTCAAGCCCAAAGAATGATGGAATATTAATTGAAAAAGTGACTTTCTCAAATCAACATCCTAAGCATTTTTGAAAGACTCTGTGGTAAGTTTCTAGCCGTTGCTTATGTGACCATCTTTGATATACTGTAATAATTGTGAAATGTGGAAGAAATAGAAAATATGGAAGATAAATGGCCAGACCCACATTCTCCCAATCTCTTACCTAATTAGTGAGACCCTTTATAACAGTCTCTGGGCATGGCTACTTCTAAGCAGTTTCTGGGATGAAGTAGCTGCAGTTTATAGTGGAGGTAGAAGGTAGATTCCAAATTAAGGTCTCTGTAGAAACATGAAGTGGTTTCCAGGACCCCCAAATGCTGTCCGTCCTGTTGTGATCTCAAGGAAATAGTGACATGTAGTTTGCTGGTGGCTTGCCAACAAGTAATGAGGGACACTTGTGGTACTTTCCTCTTTTTATACTGGGATAAAGGCGCACAGCAGGTATTGACAGTGAGAACTCAAAGTAGCACACATTTCTTTGTCTGGGCTTTGATGCTTGGAACGTGGTTCGCTCGGTAGGGTAGCCCGGGGCTGTCATCTCAGCACCCTGAGAGGCTCAGGCAAGAAAATCACAATTTTAAGCCTAACTTGGACAACTTAGTGTTAAGTGAGAACTCATCTCAAAATAAAAATATTTATAAACAGGGCTGAGGATGTTGCTCAATGCCCTGGACCTAGGTTCAATCCCCAATAGCCAAAAAAATACATAGAGAAATAAATAAAAAATAAATAAAGTTCTGTGTGGTAGGGTACCTATTGTGTGAGACCTAGGAAAGTTATAAGGATGTCCTGGCAGAAGTATCACGTCTTCCAGGAGGATTTAAAAAAAACATAAAATTTAATAATTAGTTTAGTCTAAAAAAAAAAACTCAGCTAAAAGTGAGAATCAATTGAAGACCAAGATAAAAAGGACAGCGTTCATGAGATACAAAGAACTCCACTGTTCAGAAGCAAACAACAGGGAAGAATATACTTTTCCTCCATCTTCATTAAGCCAAACAAAACAAAACAAAGCAAAACCAAACAAACCATAGTTTCAAGTATGCTGGTGCTAACTGTTTCAGCACTAGTGTCTTCAAGTTTTGGTACAAGGGGAATAAAAAATTTAACATATCTTTTGTACATGAAATATATCCAGTAGGAGAAGCAAGATAGCTATATCAATTTAGCAATTTTAAATTTGTTCTTTAATTTTTATTTTTTTAATTTGAAGGACAGTATAATTGTATTACCTTTGGGGAATTGCTACATGAACATAATACATCTTCATTCTTTTTTCATTTCCATACCTTCTCCTTTCATCCCTCTTTCCTTTATTTCTTGGCTCCCTTTTCTTTTGAAAAAGACCTGTCTATCTTCCTATTTCCTGCTGTTTTGTGTGTGTGTGTGTGTGTGTGTGTGTGTGTGTGTGTGTGTGTGTTATTGGGGATTGAAACTACTACTTTTCACTTTGATTTTTATCTATCTGTATTTTAGGTTTTTCCTGAAAGAAACAGCACAGTATTTAAGCTTGCATGTCTGTTTTATTTCACTTAACATTAGGGTCTCAGGGTACATCCATTTTCCCACAAATGACTCAAGTTCTTCCTTTTCTTATGACAACATGTTAGGAATTTTGATCAACAGAGAAATTTGCAAAGGTAGGGGAAAACAAAAGTGTGGGAAATATTTGCATAAGAAAGAAAGAAGGAAAAGGCAGTAGTGACTTGAGTACAGGGCAACATAGGAAGCCCAACTTCATCTAGACTCATTGGTCAGCAATCAAGAACAAAGTTCTAAGCTAGGATGCATAAGGGATAACAAGAAAAATAACACACCAAGTTTTCTTTATTGGCATTACAAAATATTCAAGAAATGTATAGTGATGAGCTAACTAAATTACTAGGAGAGACTTTATAAATTAGTGGGTAAAGTCATGGTTCCTGTAGTCCAGTGGCCCAGCTTAGAATATACAGTCTCTTACTTACAATCTGCATGTTCTAGGATTTGTTACCTAATGTTCCCTGGCTCAGTTACTTCATCAGTAAAACGAAAATAGTAGCATTTAAATCACAAAGTTGATGAAGAAAACGTGATGTGATGGTTCAAATACAAGAGAACAGAGCCTAAAGCGGAGTGAACATTGACGAATGTTATTATTACTGGTGCTAGCATCATTACAATCCAGAGTAGAATGAATTTTACTCTACTAAAAGCAAAGTTTCTAACACATTCTTCATTTATCTTTCTGACAAGTTACTTGATAAGCAGTTTGAGAAAATGAGCATTATTCGTTATTTGATTCTAAGGCTAACAAACAGCAGTCAACATATTGATATGGAGAGCTTTAAATTTTGATCATGAATGATAAAGACTACCAACTCATATGCATTAAGGAAATAAGTGTATTCTTAAAGAACAATAGTTGACCAAGGTGCTAAAAATGTCCCATGTAGTGATAGAGGTGCTCATTACTGTGCTTATCATTTCAAAGATAATAATGGGCATGATCAGGCATGATTGTATAGAGAAACATTTCTATAATCAAATAATTTAACCTTTCAACAATGCTACATAATTCATGTAAAATTCCAATGATGGGCTCTTATCAGAAAATGCTAACTAAAAATGATAAAACATCCATTTACAGAACATGTAAATGAGGGAGAAGAGGGAGTGTATAACAGAGATATTGGACAAAACTAATGTAAAATCTCTAAGAGTGTCTGTGACTGATATAAATAATGAAAAGAAATCCCTAAAAATAGTTGTGACAATAAAATCCTTAATTGGCTATTATCCAGCTCCCCCCTAAAATAGAATATGCATAAGCAGGCTCATTGTTAGTGTTATTACTAGAAAATTCTAACTTTCTAAAACCAGTTGAATAGTGGCACACACAATTTTTAGCATCTTCAGGAGCTTCCTAACTATTCTACATTAAATTTTGAACCCCTTAGTATGACAGTGAATGTCCTTATCTATTTGTCTCTAGCTAATAGCTTAATTTACTATCATTTTCTCTTCACTCATAATGTACCCCGTTAGTCCCATTAGATTAGAAGAGATGCAATCCTAAAGTATTACTTTGAACCATGTAATAGTATAGATAGTATAGATAGTAAGCCCCTTTTCCTCCACATACGAAAATTTTATGGGATTTAATTTTATACAAAATATTGATAAAGGAGGACCACATCTTCATGCACAATTCACTCTAGATCTAGAGCAACGTCTATCTCAAATCTTTATAAAACCTGAATATGGTAACTAATTCACTCCAGATCTAGACAATGTATATCTCAGAATATACATTCCTGGAACCTGAATACAGTAACCAAAAAACTACTGGCCTCAAAAGTGACTTTTATTAGAATTGTGCTTTCCCTGGATGTCCCTCGTATGCTCCTTCAGTAAAATTTCATTTTTATCATCCTTCCCTGTGACTGGAAAGCTAATCCATTTTGACTATATCTGGCTCTCTTTCCTTCTGCTTTCAGTGAGATCTAGTCACTGGGATCCTGGGCTGAATGAAAGGAGGGAGGAACATGAGGCAAGAATTTGGCCTATTACTTCCTTCTTATTGAGTTGCTTACAGCTGCCACATATCCCTGTAAGTGACCTCTACTCTCACGCTTGCCCTGACACTTAACTCCCCTCTTGAGGGCCTGTATCTGCTCCCCACTCATACTTAGCCATACAGCAAGATTAATTCCTCTATTTCTTCAAGATGTCCCTACACCTTGCCATACCTGAAGAAATCTTATTTATTTATTTTTTTTATGAAATCCTTCACAAACCACTTGCAAATTACACTAATTTATATGTGTCATTTTTGACTTCTGGAATCCTGACATAAGGCTAAAGTCTTTATGTTTATTTTTCATGAGTACCTCAAGCAACTCCTTAAATGGGTTTTTATATCATCTTTTAATGACAATGGACCTAAAGCTGACAGGGACTAACTAAATTGTCTAAGAACAACTAAATAATGTGTTGCAGATCTATGACTTGGATTCCAGCAATCTAACTCCAGAGGCTATGGTCTTCATGGACAGTTGGAACGTGTCTTTATTTTCTCAAGTGGGGAAAAATAAAATTTAGAAACTTAACAACATTGAAAAACTAAGAGCTGGAGATGTAGCTCAACAGCACATCTGAGAAGCATGAGACCCAGAGTTCAATCCCTAGTACAAAAAAGAAAGGAAGAAAGAAAGAAAGAAAGAAAGAAAGAAAGAAAGAAAGAAAGAAAGAAAGAAAGAAAAAAGAAAAGAGAAAGGGAAAGAAAAAAACTAATAGAGCTCATGATAATTGTGTATGGAGTATTAAATGTACAGATTGTCTCATATGCCATTTGATATATTGTGTCAACTTCACATGTGGGAAGTTTGGCTGAATCTACTTGGCGAGTCCACACCCAGGGGTGTGCAGAGCCCTGCCGAGGTTGACTCAACACAAAAAGGTATAGAAAAAAGGGGTGAAGGAAGACTTCTGTGCACCACACTTCCTCGGAGGCGTTCAAATCTTGGATCTCCGCGCAACTTCGGAGGAGCTCGGATCTTCGCGGTGGCGCTCCAGCCTTCACAGTCAGTGTGGAAGAAATGGAGTGAGGCCTGATAGACGCCACGACTGCTGCTCCTTTCTCTGCTCTCTTCTGTCACCGCTACCATGAACTGCTGTCTTCTTCCTTGGAGCCAGCGGAATCTAGACTAAATCCTCCGCTAACTGTGAGCTAAAGAAACCTTTTCTTCCTTCATCTTGAGGTTCAGATATTTATCCCAACAACAAGTAAAAAAATAACTGAAACAATAATAAATAATTATGGAACCAGTTCTAAAACAGGCTTTTGGAGCCTTATCTTTGGAGGTTCACTTTTGGTTTTGTTTTTTCAATAATTTAAAACCATACACAAAAGAAAACTTATTAAATTTTCAAATGATGCAAAGTAGGGAAAGAAGATTAGCAAAATAATTTCAAAAATATTGACAGACTAAAAAAATTAAAGATAGCAAATCTATAACTACCATAACATTTTGATCATTCTGTTTTTTTAAGTTAAGTATCATAAATGCAACTCAAACAGGCTTAAATTAAAGATAACATTTGTTAGCTTAAATAATTTTATTCAAAATTTAAAAAATAAATGCAAATAAAAGGTGTAAAAGATGGTGTGTGAGGTAAGATCTCCTTTCTGATTCTCTTCTCTGTTTTCTTCTATGTTGGCTCCTGAAAAACTTCGGCTACTACAAGGGTTGGTATAGTGGTACCTCTTAGGTTCAAGTCTAGTAAAGGGAAGACCTCTAAAAACTGATCCAGGGCCGACCTGATAGCTTAGCGGACAAATGTGCCTGTTCAGAGCGCAGCGGCCGAGCTTCAATCTCCCGGCGTGCCGTGCTGGTCCCGCTTGTGGAGTGCACTGAGATATCGATTGAGACTGGGTGTGGTGGCGCATGCCTGTAATCCCAGCATTTAGGAGTCTAAAAACAGGAGAATCACTATGAGTCCGACCTACGTAGTGAGACCCTGTAGATCCTGTCCTAAATACAGAAAATAAATAAATAAATAAATAAATAAATAAAAACTGATTCAGAATTGCTATACCTGTTGTTGAAACAGGCCAACTTCCCACAAAGAACTCTATACAGAAGTCTGTGATGCTGATTGGGTAAGCGTGAATCCCATGCCCACCACAGACAGGGAAGTGGGCTCCATTGCCTAAAGGGTAGGGGTCAGAGATATAGTTCAGCCCCTGCTTATGCAAATTTAGGCAAGCTCAGGGACCACAGCTCAATCCCCACACCACATAGGCTGCCCTAGGCATGCTGAGCCAGCAATCGAGTTTGGGCATGGTGGTACATGCCTGTAATCCCAGCACTGGGAAGGCTGAAAGCAGGAGGATCACCACGAGTCCAAGCTGCATGGTGACACCCTACAACAACCAAATACTTAAGAAAGAAAGAAAGAAAGAAAGAAAGAAAGAAAGAAAGAAAGAAAGAAAGAAAAAAGACAGACAGACAGACAGAAAGAAAGAGACTCTAAGCTGGGTAAGAGATGTACTGCAAAGGAAATTGGAGAGGACAGATTAAAAGAACAGTGAGGAAACTAGTAGGCAAAAAGAGAATGGAAAAACATATTTATTATAAAATTAAGAAAACAATTTTGAGAAAACAAAATATGAAAGAAAAAGCCTAACTATGGCATTATTAATATTGGAAAGACCTTGATGTTTTTAAATGACGTCACAATATGAGCCACAGGGTGATCTGGACCTTAACATTGTTTCAGACTGAAGTGATTATCCACAGCAACAGAAGTAGTTTTATGTTGAACTGTACTTATTAGATCACACTTGGAATGCAATTGTAGGTGCTACACAGCACATCTTAAAAGACATATTGAAGAGCTGGTTTCCACTGAATTGAGACTTACAAATGTGCCTGAAAGGCATAACAATTGAGGAATGGTTGAAGAAGCAGGTGGGGGTGTTCAGATGAGAGAATTAACAATTCAGTAAGATACTGTCTGTGTTGAAATACTGAATTACTTTCAAATGGAAAGCAAAATACATTAATACGCAATTCTGGCTGTGCCACAAACTTCCCATTTGTATTTTAGTGCTTTGTAGACATTGAAAGATTTTTGAAAGGAAAAATATGAAAGCCAATACCTTCCTCTCCCTCTCTGCCAGGGTTAACTAGAGGTCAAATAACTACTTGTCAGATATGTTGTTAAAAGGGATTATTGATTGGACTCTTTTGAAACACTGGACTATGACAGCCTTAGGCTCATCCAGCTCTTTTAGTCTAAAAGCATTCATTCCTAGTATCTGAATCCAAGCTCATTTTCCATTGTTTACAATTATGAGATTGTGATTTCACTTATCGCTTATAGGCCTCATTTCTCTATATGTAAAATAAAGACAATAGACTGTTCCTTTTAGAGCTCCAGTATTAAATTATTAATGCCTACAAGGATCTTAGTGTAGGATCTGTATTTTTTTTGGGGGGGGGGTGGAACCAGGGATTGAACTCAGGCCCTTGCACTTGCCAGGGAAGCACTTATTCTACTGAGCCATCTCCCTGGCTCCCTAGGATCTGTATTAAGTGCTCAATATTAATCATTATTATTATTATTGTTATACAGTTTTTCATGGATATTAAAATTCTTTTGTATAAAACTGTGTTTCTATATTATTTGCAACAAATTTATTTAAGCAACAAGCTTAAATAAGCTTTTCTATGTTTTTTTTTAAATTTTTTTTTATTTATTTGAGAGAGAGAGACAGAGAGAGAGACAGAGAGAGAGTGAGTGTGTGTGGTGTGTGTGGCCAGCTCAGCCCACCAGGGGGCGGGGCTGGCTGGCATGTGGTGCTGGGGGATTGAACCGCAGTCCCTGATGCTTTGCTAAGCTTGTTCTAAGTAGGTGCTTTAGACCACTGAGCCATCTCTCCAGCCCTTTTCTATGTTATAGTATATAGGGTAAGTTGAGTCTCAAGTCACTCTACTACAGACTAGGAGACTGCAAGGTGTTCTTATATATTTTTTTACAAGAAATTTCCTAGAGCTCATGCTGGGTCAGGTCCAGTTTATGACCATGCTATGGTGGTATGATAATGCATTTCTCTGCAGGTAAAGCCCATCACAGATCCCACCAGGTATCATCCAATGTAAGTCTGATCTGAAATCAAAAGTATTTAGTCAGACGTGAAATAGAATATACAGATAGATGAGAGATAGATAGATAGATAGATAGATAGATAGATAGATAGATAGATTAAACCTTTGCTTGCAGCCATTTGGTTAACTGAATTGCATAAGAAGGATAGTGTAAAGTCCTATGTAGTCAAGTTGGTGGTGAAATGCTTTTTTTCTAAGAACTTCTTTATATTTCTCATAAAATATAAAAGACAAGGACTTAAGTTGAATGTGCAAGTAAAGAGGAGATGAGGAAATGAGTTGTTCTTGGTCAGGGCTTGAAGAGGTGATGAATGTGGCAAGTTCTTTTACAATGGTTTGCAGTAAATGAAATTCAAATTATGGTGCAGAATGGGAGCAGGAGAAGAAACAACTATAATATAATATCTAATGTAAATATGCCAAGAGAGAAGAAAGAGAGAAATGCTTTGAAAATTAGGAGGGGGGATTCAACCTAGAACACAAGCGGAAGCTTCAGTCTTCCACAGAGTGTGAAAATCATCCATTGTAAAACTGAGACAATATGACTCCTATTTCTTTTCCAATTTATACTCCACTTCCAATTACTAGCAAGGTAATTAGAAATTCAGAGGATGTGTTCTTTGTGTGACACTTTTTATTCTAACATGACCCTCCAATGCAGGTACTTTCCTACATATTTCATCATCATCTCTCATGATGAACAATGATATGATAAATACTTTATGTCTATATGCTGTCATCACTTTGAAGATTTTTCAGAATGTCGTGTTTCTATGTTTTTCTTTCATGTATCAGATGTCTGCAAACCAACAAAGCAATGAGATTATAAACAGGTACCTATTTGTGGTCAGTGTGTGACCCCAACTGCTTATGAGGAATGGGACTCAAATCTCTTTGCAATTAATAAGAGATAGATTTGTAAGTGAGATCTAAACAAATTTCTCCATCTCCAAGCCCCAGGTGAAGAGCCAGGGATGATTCATATCAATTGCCTCCAGGGAAGAAAAATAATGAGGAGAGAATCCGAATGACTGAACATTACTGAACAGGCACTTGTTAGTATAATAATTGTCAAACTTGGCAGATTTAACTGCGAGGAAAATTGATGATAGTAGCTCAGAACAACCACTCCGACCAAAACGACAGCAAGTGGGCAGCAGGGAATCTGCTAAGTGGAGTAAACAAATGGCCACTCTGAGGGAAAAGTCGAAGGGAAATATTCATGTGCTGTTTCGGTTCAAAACATCACTGCACAGACTGGTAGACTAGATCAACTTCTCATTTCTAAAATTGCTCATTTTACTGCAGTCTCATTAATCTGCAGAATTGTTTTTGGGGGGCCTCTTGAACTTTGCTATTTCTATACTGTTCCAAAAAACTCAAGCCAGTCATTCTAAATAAAAGGTAATGCCTTGTAAGCCTATGATAGCTTATGTTCTTGTAAAACAAACAAACAAAAAACCAAACAAACAAAAAATAGCTGAATGACTAAGTTTCACCTTAATTGGTTGAAATTTAATCAGAATGGACAATCTACAAGCCACTGTTTACCATCTTTGTTTCGTAGAGCTTTTAAAGAACGATCATTGAATCATAGTATTTTTCTCCTCTTTTACTGGTATAAGTGAAACATCATGTTTTAGTCTGTATTCTCATAAGAAATTTCAAATATTACGGATTTACTGAATGAGATTTTTTTTAAGTCCTGTGAAATTTAACAACTGTTCATTAATTCTTGAAGAAAAGTCATATTCCAGCTATGCTAGGTAGAATTGTGTTCAATGTATTGTCAAATTATGTCTTCAATCATTATTTCACTCGGAGTAAAGATTGCAACAGTTAATGATAGATGTATTTTTAAGTCAATTTGTACTTGGGAAAGCAATTTATTACATCAGACATATATTTGACCAGGGATACAGCTCAGTGGCCCAGTGCTTGCCTGGCAAGTGTGAGGTGCTGAGTTCTTCCCTGTACCAGAAGCAAACAAATGTATATGGTATTTATTCCATAATATATGAAACAAAACAAAAGCATGAATAAAAATACCTTTAATGTAGATTGTATGATATGCTTGTATATTATCATGCTGCATAATCTTCAACAGGTAAGGGAAATATACGTCCAAATTAGATTACATTTTATTTCAATAAATAAAATTGGGATCTTAAAATTAATTTTCATGTGCTCAACCTTGTAGAATTTAGAGGATCAATTATGGCAATATTGGACTACAGGATAACAGTTTACCTGATTTCTTTATTTACATACTAAAATTCTTGTGACCTTTTATAAAAATGATAAATAGAAGTTATGTGTTCACAGGGTATAGCTTGATAATATAATACGTACATAAAACATTTATCTATGCATTTTGAAATAGATAAGCAAAACTAATTGAAATATGCTGTAATTGGTATACTTATTTCTTGTAATTGGTATACTTATACTTATTTCTGTGTTGACAACTCTGAAATGCATTACTTGCTTAACAGTTTTCCAGTATGCAGTGTATTATTAGTTACAGCCACAATGATACACGATAGATCACTTAAGTTACTCATTCTAATGAAATTTTTGCATTCATTACCTAACATTTACCCGATGCATCCACCTGTCAGGCTCAAGAAGTGAACATTCTACCTCTGAGATCCTGCTTGCTTTCATATCTACTTTTGAGATTCTACATGCATGTGAGATTGTTCTCCAGGTTCATCCACGTTACCATAAATGACAGGATTTCTTTTCTTTCTAAAAGCTGGGTCGTATCCCATTGTGTGTATATAATATATTTTCTTTATTCATTCAGTACTAAACACTTGGGTGATTCCATATATTAACCACTGTGGATAATGCTGCAGTGGACAGGAAAGTGCAGTCATTTCATTCTTTTAGCCTACACATCCATCAGGATTATCAGTTCTTGCAGTATTAATATTTTTTTAATTTTTAAGAAACCTGAACATTGTATCTATTTATGGTTGTACCAATTTATCTGCTCACCAACAGTGTACAAGGTCAGCACCCTTTTAATGTTTCATACCTTAACTTTCATCTTTTGACACTACTAGTCATCCTTGCAAGTCTAAAGTGATGATTCACTGTGCCTTTAATTTTAACTTGTCTGATAACTAGTGGTGTTGAGTATATTTTCATGTAACTTTCCACTATGAACAGGTTTTACTATGCAGGTCAGACTGTAATGATCCTCCTGTCTTAGGCTCCCAGGGCTGGGATTGCAGGCGTACACCAACATGCCTCGTTTCAGTGGCCATCAAGGTATGTGGTACCAGGGATCGAACTTGAGATCTTGTGCTTACCAGGTAGGTGCTTGGACCCCCAAACTATCTATCCAGTCCCACTTTCAGTCATTCAAGTATCTTCTTATGAGAAATACCTACTCAGACTCCTAGCCCGATT
>NW_004524635.1:1725793-1748338 GCF_000260255.1 Octodon degus
TGCTTGTTTACCATTACAGGTGCAATTTCACTTTATTCTTTCTTTCTTTCTTTCTTTCTTTCTTTCTTTCTTTCTTTCTTTCTTTCTTTCTTTCTTTTTGTGGAGTTTTGAGGGATGTTTAACAGTATCAATTTTATTTCCTCTCCTATGCCCTCATTTCTTTTTCTTGCCTGATTGCTCTGGCTAGGGTTTCTAGCACTATTTCAAGGGAAAGTGGTTACAAAAATGTGCTGACTTTCCTTGTTACAGATCTTAGAAAGAATTGTTTGGACTTTCCTGCACTCAATTTTGTGCTAGCTGGGGAGCTTGTTGTACAAGGCCTTTATTACTCATGAAGTATATTTCTTTTTTTTCCCCATTAATCTTTGTTTTGATGGGTCTCAAAATTCTGTGGCAGATTTTTGGTCAAGTTGTTTCCATTAAAAAGTATTGATTTTAAAAACTAATAGCTTAAAAAGGGCCACACACACAAAAGAAATGGTCCACAAAAGTCTCCTTTCCTCCTGAAGGTTTTATGATGCATTGTTATCATTAACCAGTCTTTCACCATTTACTTAAATGGCCAATTGGGAGAAACAGTTCTGAGACTGGCCTTCCACCACTGATTAAGACTGGGGTGCCAGGTGTCAGGGATAATATTCATTTAGTCTTCTGAGCTTTCTAGGGAGACTTGGTGACCTTGCTAGCTCCAGCAGCCTTCTTATCCACAGCTTTGATGACACCCACAGCAATTGTCTGTCTCATATCACGAAAAGCAAAATTCCCAGAGGTGGGTAGTCAGAGAAGCTCTCGACACACATGGGGTGCCTGGAACCATGTGAACAATGGCAGCATCACCAGACTTCAAAACCTTGGGCTTTGAAATCTTCCAGCTTCTTACCAGATCGGTGATAAATCTTTTCTTTCAGCTCTACAAACTTGCAAGCAACGTGAGCTGTGTGACAGTCCAGGACAGGGGCATAGCCAGCACTGATCTGACTGGAATGGTTCAAGACAATTACCTGAGCAGTGAAACCAGACACTTCCATTGGTGGATCATTTTTGCTGTCACTGGCAATATTGCCACGCTGGACATCTTTGACAGACGTGTTCTTGACGTTGAAGTCCATATTGTCCCTAGGAAGAGCTTCACTCAAAGCCTGATGGTGCATTTCAACAGATTTAACTTCAGTTGTGACATTGACTGGAGAAAAAGTGACCACCATGCTGTATTTGAGAACAGCAGTCTCCACTCGGCTGACAGGGACAGTGCCAATACCACCAATTTTGTAGACATCCTGGAGGGGCAGCCGCAAAGGCTTGTCAGTTGGGTGAGCGGGTAGAAGGATGCAATCCAAAGATTCAAGCAGTGTGGTTCCACCTGCATTGCCACCTTTATGAGTGACCTGCCATCCTTTGAACCAAGATATGTTAGCACTTGGCTCCAGAATGTTGTCACCATTCCAACCAGAAATTGGCACAAAAACTACAGTGTCAGGGTTGTAGGCGATTTTCTTAATGTAGGTGTTGACTTCCTTAACAATTTCCTCGTATCTCTTCTGGCTGTAGGATGGCACCATGGAATCCATTCTGTTGACACCAACAATTAGTGCTTCACTACAAGTATGTAATCCAGAAGGGCATGCTCAGGGGTCTGCCCGTTCTTGGAGATACCAGCTTGGAAATCACCAACACCAGCAGCAACAATCAGGACAGCTTAGTCAGCCTGAGAAGTGCCTGTAATCATGTTTTTGATGAAGTCTCTGTGTCCAGGGGCATCAATGATGGTCACATAATACTTACTGGTCTCAAATTTCCACAGGGAGATGTCAATGGTTACACTACGCTTACCGTGCTCAGCTTGTCCAAGACCCAGGAGTACTTGAAGGAACCCTTCCCCATCTCAGCAGCCTCTTTCTTAAATATTTCAATGGTTCTTTTGTTGATGCTACCGCATTTGAAGATCAGATGGCCGGTAGTGGTGGACTTGCCAGAGTCCAACTGTCCAATGATGACAATATTAATATGAGTCTTTTCTTTTCTCATGTTGGTTTTGATTTAGTGGTGGTTTTCACTATACCTGTGCTCTCTTGGCAAACCTGTTGCAAAAAAGTGAAGTATATTTCTTCAATGTCGCATTCATTCAGTTTTTATCATACTGAATTTTATCAGATTTTTTCAACTTCCACAGAGATGTTTATGAAGTTTTTGTCCTTCATTCTGTTAATGAGGGATACATACTTATTGAATGACTTATGTATGTTGAATTATCCTTTTTCCAGACATGAGTAGCACTTGATCATGGTAAGTCATATTTTTAACACACTGATTAATTTGGTTGCTAGTGTTTTGTTTACTAAATATCCTGCTTGCAACTGTGTGTGTGTGTGTGTGTGTGTGTGTGTGTGTGCGTGTGTGTATTTGCTTAGTTTTAGCTACAGGGTAATTCTGAATTCTAATCTCCAAAAGGAACATGGAGGAATTTTTATGCTTTCTTTTCTCTGAAAATTTTAGAATACATGGAATTAGATCTTCTTTGAATATGTGGTTGAATTCAGCCATGAAGTTATCAGTACAGGGCATTTCTTTGATGGACATTTTTCTTATTCATTCACTCTCTACTCATTGATGTGTTCAAGTTTTCTGTGTCTTCATGACTCAGTCTTGGTACAGTTTTTTTAATTTATCCAATTTCTTTTAGCTATCCAGTTTATTATCTAACTTGGATTAAATCAATATGCTGATACAAAACAGTGGCAATTTCTCACATGACCTAAGTAGATATTAATTAGTTTAACTAGTTTATTTCTCTCTCTCTCTCTCTCTCTCTCTCTCTCTCTCTCTCTCTCTCTCTCTCTCTCTCATACTGAGGATGGAGCTCAGGACCTTGCACTTGCTGGGCAGGTGCTGATGCCACTGAGCTATCTCCCCAGCCCTAATTAGTTTATTTTTATTGTCTTTTCAAGTCCAAAAATTCTATTAACCCATCATATCACATTATTTATGTAAAACATACCATTTTAAAGGAAGAAAATTCTGAATAATTTTTGTTACATTCACAATTGATCCAGGTATAGTGAGCTATCTTAAACTCAAAAATTCAGTATGTAAAAACAGGTCTCTAGAGGGTGAATGTAAAAACAAGAAGGAGATAACCTTCATGTAAGCCTAAGAACTCTTTATTTGAGAATACACAAACTGAGATTTCCTCTTCTGGTTGGTTAGGTAGAAATTTAATCTGGTAAAAGATGCCCCAGATAAAGCTGTCGTGAGTCCTAGGAGCCACTGCATGCTGAAGGGTGCTTGCCCTCCTAAAGTGGTTCTTATTGCACAAAAGCTCCAAAGTCCTTCCGCCAAAAAGCAAGCAAAACAGCAGACCAAACCACCTAGAAGTACATAGGTCAAATTCAAGTGTGCCACTTTGACTATTTTAATTAAAATTTTAGTTCTTTAGTACACTTCAGCTATTACCATACTAATATTGTGTGACAACCCAGAGAAAATTCAGAAGATTAAAAGAAAAATTATGTATGCATGTTTTACAAGTTCACAGGTCTCATGATACACTGAAATCAGCTGACCTCAGCTTTTTTGGCTGATTTGGCTACAGGTTCAGTGCAAATTAGTTCAGTGTGTTTTATTGAGGAGCCTGAGCTGAATGGGTCATAGCTACTACAAACCAGAGAACAACTGCCTAGTCTCTTATATCTCTGGTCCCTCAGTGGCTCTTCTCTGGCCCTGTTAAAGCTCTTTGCTTCTCAGTCAAAAGGAATTAGGCAACTGTGCTCCACCACACATGTCCACCATTATGATTTTGCCTCAGAGACAGTTGAACATTGATGGAATTTGATGCCATTGTGAGCCATGTAAACCTCTGTTCCTGAAGATGTGGTTGTTGGGTATATTGTCCAGGAATGGGAAATCTGACTAGTCCAATAATTAAAAATTTGTGTCAACATTACTAGGTTAATGGATGCTCATATAGCTAATATTATGTCTAGGTATATCTGTGAGGGTTTCTGGACTATAAAGTCTTCTGTATCAGCAGATTGAATGAAAGATTCCTCTTTACCAACAAGGACAGACATTATCCAGTCATGGAGGATCCGTATAGAACAAAAAGTAGAAGGCACACTCTCCCTTTCCTTCTCCCTCTGCCTTCCCTTCTCCCTCTCCATCTCACTCTCCCTCTCCTTCTCTCTTTTTCCTCTCTCACGGAGCTGGGTTATCTAATATTTCCTGTTTTTAGATGTCAGCTATTTATTTGGTTTGGACATTTGGACTTTAGAATTTACATTGATTCTTCTGCCACATCCACAGTCTTTGACTTTCGACTGAATTCTATCACTGGTTACCCTTGTTCCTCAACTTGAGATGGCATTTATCAGCTTCCAACAGTATGTGAACTAATTCCCATCAACAGACTCCTCTCAGGGCTGGGGAGATGGCTCAGTGGAGTAAGTGCTTCCCTGGCAAGTGCAAGGGCCTGAGTTCAATTCCCAGTTCCGAAAAAAAAAAAAAAAAAAAAAAAAAAAGTCAAAAAACCTCCTCTTATATGTCTCTATATACCCTACTAGTTCTTTTTTCTCTGAAGGACCTTGAGTGTTATGGTGTAGACCTAAAAATGTCTTTTCAGATTCTCATATTTGAAAGTGGGCAATGGTCAGAAAGTGAGGGTGTTTTCATTCTTGGCTCATCTCTTTTCTTTGTTTCCTGACCTCCATGCCATGAACACTTGTCCTCTGCCATTCCAGTCTGCCATGCATTTGTGGCTAGGAGTCAGCAGAGCATAGGCTGACTCCACTGAAACTGAACCAAAATAAACCTTTCCTCTTTTACGATGTGCATGTTCAGTATTTTGTTTCTGCCATGGAACAGTGAATAGTAGTCTTACGACTTGCGCTACCAGAATGACATAATAAAATTTTCGTTACATGCCTCTACGTATCTTAGTGTTTCTTACGGCAAAATTTTTTAACCATTGAACTAGTCAGATTTCCAACTCCTGAACAATATACTTCTTAGTGCTTCTATTCTTTTTCTAAAGAATCATAAGTCATGTCACATAGTGCTCAATAAATATTTACTGAACAATTAATGATTGAACATAAATAAAAATTGAATTTCAATAAACCATTAATATATTCTAGTTTCCACAACTGCATGAACAGAGTCATATTCATGCATGAATAAGAATGGAGAGCTGAGCCATTTTCCAATGAGGGAGTTAAAGCTTTCTTCTCTCATGAGAAGAAAGCTTTAATTTTATAAATTATACTTCCTTTTGGGAAACAGAACATACACATTACTATACAATACTCTAGAAAATTCTGAGAAACTTTTCTTTATAACTTGCCCACATTTCCAAATTTTATTTTATCTTATTTTTTGCATTTAGGATAGAGTGTACAGGGTCTCACTGTGTAGATTGGACTCTTAGTGATCCTACTGTTTATGGCCTCCCAAGTGTTGGGATTACAGGCGTGCACCACCATGCCCAGTCTCAATTGCTGTCCTTGCATGCCCCAGGGGTGGGGCCAGCATGGCAGGCCAGGGGAGCAAAATTTTATTTTAACAATGAATTCATTTTAGAGTTCATTGAAAACATATTAACAGCCATAGAGTCTAGGGACTTGAGAGCATGGTGAACTAGTTTTTAAAAAATTAAAGACAGATACATAACAGACTAGACTATTACTGTGTGCGCACTGTTCAATTATTATTATTAGTTTTTTGGGGTGTGTGGAAGGCCAGAGTTTGAACTCAGGACCTTATGCTTGCTAGGCAGGCACTTATGCCACTGAGCTATCTCCCTAACCCTAATATTGTTCAATTAAAAAATAAATAAATACTTAATAAGAAAAGCCCTCCTTTCAAAACTTTTACAAAAATAATGAGTATTAATTAAAGGAGTTTTGAGTTTCTACTCTAATTGCTTCACTATTCAATTACTCAACAAGCAATAAATATATTGACTCTTAAAGCAGCAAAAGGATTTTCAAAAGAAACTGTAAACTGATGGTAGTTAATTTCATATGAAATTAAATTTTTTTAAAGTTTTTTTAAATTTGTTTATTTATTTATTTATTTATTTTGTGTGTGTGGCCAGCTCAGCCCAACAGGGGGTGGGGCTGGCTGGCATGTGGTGCTGGGGGATCGAACCGCAGTCCCTGTGCTTTGCTTAGCTTGTTCTAAGTAGGTGCTTGAGACCACTGAGCCATCTCACCAGCCCCTGAAATTAAATTTAAGCAATGATATTTTTGCTTAAAATCTGCTATATAAATGTATTATGATGTGATAATCGTGGATGTTTAAAGGCTTTATTGATTTCCTCATTTTCTCAGATAGTATTATTGTAACTATAGCTTACATAATAGAGGGAATTTTAAGACTCCTCTTAGTGTGAATAATTATTATCTCAGACCAAATTTGCTTTGGGAAATTTTTTTTCTTGGTAAAAAACAGTCAGAAAGCATTTCAAACATTGAGCAAATGCATAAAGAAAAGTAGTCACTTATAGAGTAGCTGAACTGAACCATAAGATCACAATTTTTTTGGTTTATCCCTCACTCCTTTATTTCTCCTCTGTCCAAATGTATGACTGTAATCGGTTCCTTTGCCTTGCTTACTTCTATCTGTTCTGAGACAATGTTATCTCTAGTTTATTGCACTCATATCCCTGCTGGGAAGCCTGCTTCAGTTCTACCCCACAGAGTTAATTCTCCAAGGAGCAGTCAGAGTCTTCTTTTAAATCTACATCAGATCATGTCCTTCCCTTTTTCTCAAGCCCCTTGTGGTTTGCATGACACTTAATGGAAAATTCAAGGTCTTTAACTTCTGAGGCCCTCAAGACTCCAAGGATCTAGTCCCCAGTTACACTTCCAAAGCTATTTGTTCTCACTCTCTGCCAATGTTTCATCTGTATGAGGAGTTTAATCCTACAGTGTATCAGCCTGGTGAGGCAGGGCTGCGCTGGGAATATACACCTCACCTGCTATTTCCTTGTCAGATTCAGAGCTCTGATCTCAATCTCAGTCACTGTTCTTTACTCAGCTGTGGTTGTTTGGTTAAGAAGTTCTATAGAGGCATACTTTGACACATATCTTATATGTTGTTTTATGTCCAGCATCTAAAACAATGTTTAGTGACTAGCACACTGAGTAAAGATTTTTTAAATCTGTAAATTAATTTTAAACATGAAAATATTACTGAGTTTGTGCATAAACTCTCTACTAAATTAAAGAATATATATATATATATTTTTGTTTTGTTTTGTTTTCTTATTTAGTACAAGGTCTACAGGGTCTTTGGGCTTGTAATGATCCTTCTGTTTTCAGCCTCCCAAGTGCTGGGATTACATACTCTTGCCACCACACCAAGTCTCAATCGCCGTCTCAGCCTGCCATGTGGAGGGGGCCAGCACAGCATGCTGGGGCTCGAGCCCAGGTCCATGCATCTGCTTAAGCAGGCAGTATATAAAATATATAATATTGCAATTTTCAAATGTTCACCAATTCTTGTATATTCCCCATTCCTGGCACTCAAAAGATGTACCCTATCTCTACCTATTGTAAGTAGGGCTCAGATGTTCAGATTTGCATTTCAGGAGTAAACATGGCTACACTGATGGGATCTGATTAAGAGACTAGGTCATAAAAAATTGCGAGTTTCTGCTTTTTCGATCCCTAGGGCTTGGTACCTGCCATATTGTGGTAACGCACAAGCAGTCAGATGGAAACTTCCGCACGGAGTTACTGAGCTCTTTGTCCAACAACCACCAGTAAGCCATTGTGGAAGTAGCTCCTCCGGCTCACATGACATGCTTTGGCAGCATCCTATCTCTGACCCAGACAGAGATGGACCCAGAACCACTCAACTCCGGCATGCCATGCCGGCCCTTCCCCTGGGGCACACTGAGACAGCAAATGAGACTGGTCATGGTGGCACGCTCCTGCAATCCCAGAGCTTGGGTGGCTGAAAACAGGAGGATCACTAGGAGTCCAATCTGTGTAGTGAGACCCTGTAGACCCAGTACTAAACACATAAACCCCCCACAAACCTCACTGCACAGAAATTGTATGAGATACTAACTGCTTACACGACCCATGCACTTGGGGCTAGTCTTTGATGCAGTGCTGTATAACTGACACACAGCTTTTTAAACAAAAGTGGAAACTCCCAAATGAGCCATATAATATGTCATTGTGATGAATATATTTAAATGCTTGCTTGCTTTTCTAAATAATGGGGATATTATCACAATAAGAGCTAACTGTGAAGATTAAACAATTAAGTACATATGAACAATGCCTAGAACATGGTCTGATAGCTTTGGTTTACTTTTCAATCAATGAGATGCCACCAATATATTATATTATTTTGTTTATTCTTCTCTTGATAAAAATGGAGTCAAGCCTGAATGTTATAAGCAATCTAATTGTTAAATGCATCACTATACAACATTTAGGGCACAAGCTGTTTATTTCTAATATGCAATAGATTTTTCTCAACAACAAAAAAATTCTTTGTAATGTGAATATAACACTTGAAAAATGCAGTAAAATCTATTAAATCCTATAATGTCTCTCAGAGTAGTATGATATTGGAAGTAACAACAGTACAGTAATATGTTTATAGACAATGTTGTCTCAGATTCCCTTTGAGGACAGGATTTATGCCCCAGCATGCTGTGTTCTGACAACCCTCAAAGTGGAACTATGCTCAGGCAGACGTAGCTAGCTGCTTCACTGCATGTCACACCCTCTTCCTCTAGAAAGCTTGTATCTACCCACCAGTTCCTGTGGTGCTGCAGCTGCCCAGCCTCTCTGCTCTGACACAGTGCAGCTGTGAAGAGCCGGCCCAGCTCCAGTGCTCCTCACAGGGCTGGCTCAGGCCTCTGTAGCCACTGGAGGGCTTCCTGCCCTTATCTCTGCCTAATATTTCTTCCTTTCCTATAATTCACAATTACTAACCCTGACAGCATGGCCAGTGAACTTGCTGCAAGTAAATCTCCACCTCAAGTCATGCTTCTTGGGGAACACAAATTGTGACCTTTTGGAGAGTAGCGCAGCTCATGGAGCACACTTTGAAATTTGTCCTTGAATGTGGGAGTACTAGGGCTTGCATCTAATTATACTTAGAGGATGGGTGGCTCCCAAGGAGATGGCATAGGCATGCATGGCAGGTGGCTCAGGAAAGCGGTTACACTGTCACGCTTTTCTCAGGCCAGGTGGGGGCAACACCTCTGAGAGGGTGGAAGGAGATTATTCTTTAACCCAGATGCTGTTATTTGAGGAGCAGGAAATTTAATTAGAAGAATGTAATGGAACAGAGATTTTTGTGATAATGTGAAGACTGATTTAATGATAAGTTCAAGAACTATTAAAAGTATATATATATATATATATATATATATATATATCCTACTTCTGAATATATATCTGAAGGAACTAAAATCAATTTTCATTGCAGCACTAGTTAAAACTATTGAGAAATAGAAATGACCTACATATTTATCAACTTATGAATAAAGAAA
The DNA here is from genome assembly GCF_000260255.1 of Octodon degus. NCBI lineage: Eukaryota > Metazoa > Chordata > Mammalia > Rodentia > Octodontidae > Octodon > Octodon degus. The sequence continues at coordinate 1,735,308 of NW_004524635.1, forward strand.
ATTAGATATATAGAATAGAGTCCAATTTGGCCATTTGGAAGAGGAGGGATACTGTTGTTTGTGACAACATAGAGAGCCTGGTGGACGTTATGCTAAGAAGTAAGTCAGGCACAAAAATACCATATGACCTCATTTATAAATAGAAACAAGAGCTTAAGCAAATGCAGAAGATGAAAGTGAGGTTAGAAATCTTAGACTCAAAGACTCAAAGATGGAATTGCATGGCTATTCTTCACTATTTGTAGGGCTGGAATAGCCACCTCAAGGAATCACTGACAGGAACCAAGGACCTTGAAGAAAACAAAATGTACATTTCCAGCCAGAAATGTTCCTACAGTGCTACAGCAGGTCAAATCTGCCCAATCCACAGACAATGCTTGCAAGAGCTCCTTACTGGAGATGGGACGAAGCTGAACATTTCATAATGACAGAATGAAGAACAGGGTCAGCAAGAGCTTGTGACCTGCCCTCTTGTGTTGTACCAGAGATATGTGAGCTTCCCTTATGCCAGGTTGGGATAGAGCAGCATCTGGGTGTCAGGTAAATAGATGGAGCCCCCATTTAAAAGGGCTAGTTGCTTGGTAATGGTGAAAAAATACTGAGGAAAGGAATCGGTTTGGGGAGCTCAAATATGGTAAGCGGGAGCGTGAATATTTGCTCCAAATAGGCAGCTACACAGAATAATAAATCTGGGGATGCATGTGCAATTGTGTGTGTGAATGTGTGTGTGTGTGTGTGTGTGTGTGTGTGTGTGTAGTGAGTAGCATCAACAAAGAACATAAAATACATTGCACAACAAAACAGCACATAAATGCCTGTCATGCTGAAGGCCACAAGTAGCCACAAATTGCTCCAGTTGTTAAAGGTGTTTCATTCTTTTCCTTCTAATCTTTATTATCCTCAGGTTGATTCTGGTAAGTCAGATGGGGAAAGAGGGTAGAGATAAGGTAAACAAAGATCACAGTCCTATTTAAGCTGGCCAAGTGGAGAGGGAAAAGCTGCAAACACTATCTGAGGCTCAATTTTGAAAGTAGAACACCTACGGACCGCTTCTTCTTGAAACTGAGAATTACCAAGAAAATGAGACAATTGTACCAATTGAAAGTGATAAAAGTGCTATTATCGTGTCTTCAGTGGGCAGACACAGAAAATCTAAACAACAAGAGTAGGAAGGAATGATTGGAGAAAAAATATTTTTCCCTCATGTCATTCCTTCTGTCATATTATGTTCAGCTCTTTCCGTAAGTTGGTATGGAGTTAAAAGCTATGCTCCTAAAGAGGTTCAGTGTGTTGATTTTTGAAATAATCAGCAGAGTGTTGAAAACTCAATGATGAAAGAATAGGGGGGTTAAAAAAACAAGATACTAGTTTACATAGTTCTCCATAAAAGTGTCAGGGGAGCCATCCCACCAGGTCAGCCTGGCTACTGCAGTAAAAGGACAACAGAACAGAGCTCCCAGGAGCTGCTAAGAAGGCATTTGGTGTGTACTTAGACATTTACATTTTCTGCATGTTCCTTGGTGTGTTGTTCATAATCTAGGATGTGTCTATTCTAGGAACAAAATAAGACACATGGAAAGGAAATTAAAAATGTATGTGTTTGGAAACAGAATCCAGGTTGCTAGGTAAGTTTCACCTGCCCTGAATGCTTCATCAAAATCAATGCTGCCTCTGATGAGGAGTGCCCTCTTGTGTGGCTTCCCCTCTTTCTAACATCCATCAATTCAGTGATGCACATGGAAGTCTAGATCACACTCAGCTCCTAATGTGACTATAAAGAAGCGATCTCTTCTCAGTGGAATTACTCTTTTAATGTTCTTGCTTTCCAATTTACATCAGCTAGAAGCTGTTAAAGTAATGGCATAAGTGTTAGGAAAATAAAGAGAATGGAGAAGAGAAGATTGCTCATGTCTGTGTTTTATTCATCACAAAGCCTGTTGAGTTTATATCACTGGCTTCAGACTTAGCCAGTTTCTTTGCTTTTATGACTAGCAACATTAAGGGCAACCTGTCATCTCTGTAAAATGACATTTGTAGTACTCTGAATCTTCTCAGTGTAATCTTTAAAAATTGTCTCATGTTCAAGTTGACAGCAAGCAAGTAATAAAATATCTAGCACAATTTTATAGGTCGCATAATACAACAGTTTATTTTAGCTCAGCAGGGCAACAGGTAACAGATAATGAAGTCACTAAAGATTTGTATAATACAGTTTCTGAGTTGGCACAAGCTCTGAGGGAAGCCTTAGGAATCTTCCTTTCAGCTATGACAAAATGGAAGTAAATTTTTCATTTTCTCATTTTCTAATGATTCCTAACACTAAAGTTAACCAGGGATGAGATACTTCACTTTTTACCACTTGATGTATCTTAGTATGCAACTAAATCAACTTTTTAATGAAAGGAAATGTCTTTTTCTCAGATCTTCAAATTAGTGAACAAAAGAATCAGCTATTTTAAATTACTCAGAAAATTCAAAAATATCGAAGAAAACTCTGTCCAATATATTAGCCACTAGCTACCTACCTTTACTAGTTATTGAAATAGAAAATCATAAAAATTATTGAAGATTTAAAATTCAGTAACTTTAACAAGTTAGCATATTTGTTATGGTTTATTGGTCTTATCCTGGTTTAACTGTTTATACATATTTATTTTTCAGTAAGATAGTTGTATTATTTCTGGATGTTGTTGCATCTAGTAATGCTGCCTCTTCACAGGAATGGATAATCTGTAGTAGTTTTACATCCAGCTCAACATTGTGTGTGTATGTGAGAGAGAGAGAGAGAGAGAGAGAGAGAGAGAGAGAGAGAGATACAGACAGACAGACAGACAGACAGACAGACAGACACTAGGGATCAAACCATGAGTGTTCTGCCACTGTGCTACACTCACAGTATTATTATTTTTTTTAGTTATTTTTATTTTTCACCATCTATGTTGCTGGTGTCCAATGTTAATGTGGTCAATGTGTTAAGTGGAGAGCTGATTTTTTCCCTTTTTCCATATGTCTCTCTACTTCCTTAATCTGTCTCCCCCTCCTGATATCTCTCAGTTAAACTATTATTAATCTACCAAAATTTCCATTATGTTCTTTTCAGCATCTCCTTTAGCAGCTGGATATGCCTGGCCCCCAACAGGTTGAAGAGCATCCACTCACACCCTGTTTAGCAAATGAATTTTCTTTGGTCTCTTTTGGACCAACTTCCCCTGTCTTCTTCTACATTTGTGCAGAGTCTAATTCCTATAATGAATTTTGAATGCTACGTACTCATGATTTAACTCTGATTGCAATCCAGCTTAGCCAAGGATAACTGAGTTTCTACAGCTGATTCATGAGTAAGTGGAACAACAGATGTATTGTCATTTGTACAGCCTTGAAGGTGATGCTTCCAACCATGACACAAAGAGGCTAAGGACAAAAAGTTAAGTCACAGTGGGATACAACATTAGCTTTACAATAAGCATGGAGGTCCTATGCTCAGGCTAGTATCAGAAGCTTCATAGTGTCACTATATCCAGGCTTTAAATGTGCTCTCTAGGGCCCTTTGATTTAGCCTTTTGTTTTCATTCACAGCCTTTTATTGTCACAAAATGACTGTTTTGTCTCCAAAAATTATACCCACATTCAAGTAGTAAGAGGACATAAAGAGTAGGACTAGTTACAGGCATCCCTTGTATCATAGAAGCCAATGTCTCAACACCTTTTTCTTTTCCCCAAATAACTCTGTGTACTTCTCGCTGGTAAACACTGTGCTGAATGCTCACTCCACATTTATTGTATTGGCTTGAGACAGACAGATCTAATGCTGCTCTGATAGATAAATGTTGTTGAACTGCTATTGCCTTTTACCATTATTGTATGCATCAATGGCTGGAGAATGTAGTGTTCTAGATTAAAAGGTGGAAAACCCCTCAAGAAAGTTATACCCAAAATCATTACCAGGTTTTTGAGAAAATGAGATCACAATGATCTACTCAAAGTAATTATACACACACACACACACACACACACACACACACACACACAAATAATACTAATCTTTGACTGTAAAAAGGTCTACCTAACTTATTTTTAAAAATAATTTTATTGAGAAACAAATAGCAATGAGACAATTTCAAAACTGATTAGTAGGACAGTTTCAATAATTAATACATTGCATATTGTTATCTTCTTAGTGGTAATTCATAGTACAAGATGCAGACATGATATCCTGTCCACAAACACTCTTAGAACAAATATTTTTATTCATTGAATTAAGAGAAAGTAGCTGTATATCTATCCTATTTTGAACATGCAGATAAAAAAACAATCTTTCATTTGTATCCACTTTTTTTGTTTAGTTTTGTCACCTAACTTCAAAAGAAGGGTTTCTCACCATTGGCCCAATGAATCAGAGGCCTAAAGAATGACAGAAATATTTCAAAGGGATGAAGAATGATTTTGGGGGGCTCACTAATTGATGGAGTTAGCCTGCAGATGAAGGGAGGGGAAATATAGTGCATTAAAAACACAAGATGTTAAGGGGGTTTTAATACACAAATGACATAAAAGTAAAATAAGCAAAATAATAGGCTAAAATTTTGGTCTTGACTGTACAGAGGTCCTAGAAAAATTAAAAACAGAAGTGTGGAATAAACATATTAGTGTTTTAGAATTATATCTGATAAAATTTATTGGCTATGTGCTGAGCCAGCCCCACCCCTGGGGTGCGCTGAGATGGTGATTGAGACTGAGTGTGGTGGCGCATGCCTATAATCCCAGCACTTGAGATGCTGAAAACTGGAGAATCACTACAAGTCTGACCTGTGTAATGAGTCACTATGGACCCTGTACTACATACAAAAAAAAAAAAAAAAAAAAAATTATTGGCCATGAAGAAGGAATAAAGCCTCTGCACAATGATCCCTCATTTTCCATCCTTCTCCTGCAAGGATTCTGGACACCTTTTCCAGTTTGGAGGCACTAAGTGTGTGGCAGCCATGAATTATGGGACCCCTCTCCATGAGTGTCTCCTCTGTGCTTTGTCCCATGTGTCATCCAGTTCCAGCTCCTATTGCCCAGGACCAACCCCTCTTCCAGGCCAGTACCCTGCTTGTTCCACCATCATCCACTGCCGCTCTGTTGGTGCTGCTGCCTGATATGGGACGGACATGACAGTGCCATGACATCAGCTCAAAGCAAACTTCAGGCTGAGGCAGATGAATCAAGGCCTTTTGTTCATCTTCTATTTTTATTGTTTCAGTGTTAGTGTTACAAACGGGCTAAATTCTGAAGTGTATATATGCACACGAGCACACTTACTTTTAATAAATATCATGTATTCACATTTGGAAATGATAATCTCTTTTCATTCAGATCCCCAGAAAGAAAGAGCTATACTTTTTTTTAAACAGGCTCATTTAGAATTGCTTATATATTTTTCAAAGCATAAGCAATATATGCTGCAGAGCAACAGATATCTGTAAAGTAGCCTGCTTTCCAAATGTACTATGCCCAAACTGTAAGATTTTGTACTTCATCTGCCACATTATAGCACACATGGGTAATTGTTTCTGGCATAATTTATAAAAAGGGAGTGGGTACTCGGTTCCTCTTTTGGGGCAGTGGTGCTGGGAATTGAACTCACAACCTCAAACTTGCCAGGGAGGCACTGAACCACTGAGCTATATTCCCAGTCCCTGGTATGCTGTTCTTTAGCTCACAGTTTCACTTGATAAAATCAAATGGGTTTCTTTGAGTCCCATAAGGAAATATAAAGGAATTAACCTATTTTCTTTTTTGCTCCAAATGCCTTCAGGGCAGGTTTGGCTGGCTTGAGTTGTGGGGTTCGAACCACAGCAACCTAAGCCAGACTGCTTTGTGGAAGCAACCACTAAAAGAACTGAGCTAAAGGGTAGGCCCCCCAAACTATTGAGTATTTATTTATTTATTTATTTATTTACTTTTTGGTGGAACTGGGGATTGAACTCAGTCCTTTCTGCTTGCCAGGCAAGTGCTTATTCTACTGAGCCATCTCCTCGCCAACCCCCTCCATTTTCAAACAGTTGTTCCACTCATAGGAAATTCAATGAGCTAGTATTGAAAAAAAAATTACACAAATTTTTAAATAATATAGAAATACTTATGATGTTGATACTTTAGGGGTCAGAATGAGCTGCATCTTGTCTTTTACCAGCAAATCATAAAAGTATGGAAAGCATGAAAATTAATGAATAAGGCCATTTCCAATGATATTCCCTGGAAACAGGTTATGATTTCAACTAGATTCAGTTATTTTTATTACGTTCTCTTTTCTTTAGAAAGTGTTTACCACATTAAAACATTTAAGAAATAGTTTTATTAATAGCATAACTAATAATCTCTGTTAAAAAGGATGAATGAAGCATTTACAGTATGCTGTGAAATTTTAGGCTTTCTGTTTATTTACCAAACCTATGAACAGAATACAATATGTCAAAGGACTGAGCACTTTAAGATGGCAACATTGTGTTCCCAAGGTGCTCATCCTTGATGTGGAAAAGTCTTTTGCCTGGCTTTTCACACAAATGTATATTTTTATGTTCTTCTTTCTTCTCATTCTGTATTAGAACTAAGATCCTAATACTTGACAAATAAACAGTATTTCAAAGTTCCCATCTCAGTATTCTTCAGAATCTCTAGATCCTCTTTATCAAATGCCTCGTTACAGTGGAATCTCAGCAGATAGCAAATAGCAACTCACCTAAAGAACTGAGACTATTTTTCTCAAAGTAAGGCAGAGAAATTTAAACAAATCAGAGAAAGAAAATTTCGTCCAGCTATCTGCCAGGGTTCACTGGGTGTCTGAAAAGATATAGTATTTGTCCTTCAGCTATATCTCAAACTTTCTTCCATTGGGTCTCTGTGAATTCTTCTGGGATATCTTTAAAGTCAATTTCATTCATTCCTCCATATTTTTTATACTTTTCTATAATACTACAGATAATAAACATTATATGATGGTTACAATCTACCGATAAAACATTCCTGATTGTTCTGGAGCAAGCTTACATTCTCTTGAATTGGCAGATAAAATTGACATGCAGAAAACATACTTTGTCTATGAACCCTAAGAAGGGCAGTACAAGCTCTAAATCCCAGTTTCTCTTTATTACATATGCAGTTAAATCCCTAACACACTCACGCTGCTTTTGTTCTGCCATCTGTGGCTGGGGTATTCACAGTGGCCTCATCACAACGCACTCAACTAAGTGAAAGTTTACTAATGTGTGGCCCTACAGTGCTTTCCTTACACAATTAATTCTGCTTTCCAGGAAACTGCAGGAAGCTTACTATCAAATTCAGAGAAACATATGATACAAAATCGTTCTGAGAAAGACCATGTGAACAATACAAATGGAAAGTAATTAGTATTTTCATTCCAATTACTATGAAGAAATTAAGCTTTGAAGAAAATGAACTGTGAGATGATAAATTAGACTAATTTATTTCAAATTAGACTGACACAGGCTGGCCAAATAGCTCAGTGGATTAAAGCACTTACAGGCAGGTGCAGGGGCCAGAGGTTCGATTCCCAGGCATGTGGCTCAGGCCCTGCCCCTGGGGCGCGCTGAGATGGCAATTGAGACTGGACCTGGTGGTGCCCACCTGTAATCCCAGCACTTGGGAGGCTGTAAACAGTCAAATCACTATGAGTCTGATCTATTAGTGAGACCCTGAACACCCTATAGATCTTTCCCTAAAATACAAAAAAAAAAGAAAAAAAAGAAGAAGACTGACAGGAAGAGACTAAAGCCACCCTGCTCTGAAAATAGTTCAAAAGAGGTAGAATTTCTTAATTGATGCAAAAGTTCTTTAACTGTACATGGGCAAAAGCCATGTGCAGCAGATACTGTGACCATATTTTGAAATGTATGAGTGGGCTGAGAAATAAAAGAGGTCTCATCATGTTATTGAATTGCTTACTTTGGGTATACAAAAGGCATTTGCTTTTTGTACAAGCAAAATCAAGCATTCTATAAAAATTCTTTCAAAGATTGCTAGAACTAAGAATAACCACTCTTTGCTGAAGAACAAGTATACAAACTAGTATTATACTCACTAACTTTCCTTTTATGGATGACTATTACAGTGTTACAACGTTTTAAGTTGGAATCTCAGGTGCATTGTTATATAAATTAAGGATAAGTTTAAAAAAAGGAAGAAGGGAGATGGAAAAGAGCAGGGCATAAACCACATAAAAATAAAAGAAGATAAAATATTAATGGCAGAAGGAGAGAAAAAAAGAGAGAAATGCAAGAGAGCAAATGAGGACCTTGGCAACAAATGGGAAGGCTTCCTAGATTGGCTTCCTAGTGCCGTGAGAAACAGTCTCCCTGAGGTGATGGTATTTGCTTCCAATAGAGGCTCCCAAGAACACTCTCAGGGCCGAGATGAAAAGACTTGCCCAGCACTCAAAGGGAAAAAGGGCATCAGGATTCACTCACCTTTCAGAAGGTTTCTGGGCACTTGCGTTGTTTTCTTCAGTTCAGACTTCTAGCTCTAAGTAACTCAGATCACTAATGAACTAGAAAGAAAGCTCTTCAGTAGGAAAAAGCAGCTTCTTTGAAGGCAGATATAGCCTTGAAAAGGATCAAGGAGCTCTCAGAAGGTACCTGCTTGAAGTTAAAGTTGGATTCTGGTCCAAATCACACATCAAATTATTGTTAAGGCCAAAATACTTAATTAAAATTACAATTTGTGAACAGCTCCAATATTTTTCATTTTCTTTTTTTTCTAAATTTTTTTTTAAATTTTTATTTTTATTTGAGAGAGAGAGAGAGAGAGAGAGAGAGAGAGAGGTGTGTGTGTGTGTGTGTGTGTGTGTGGCCAGCTCAGCCCACCAGGGGTGGGGCTGGCTGGCATGTGGTGCTGGGGGATTGAACCACGGTCCCTGATGCCTTGCCAAGCTTGTTCTAAGTAGGTGCTTTAGACCACTGAGCCATCTCTCCAGCCCAATATTTTTCATTGAGGTGCCAGCTTTTATTTTCCAAAGTACTTTCAGATTACTTTTATATACAGAAGAGAGGAACAGTTTTATGAGGGAAATGTGCATTATTTCTTCAGAAATAAGATGAAGAGAGAAGGTAAAATGTCATTTTTTCTCCACTGTTGTTGCTTTATCCTTCAGTGTTATGGTCTGTGTCTAGTTGTCCCCCTAAAGCCTCATGCAGTCATGGGTCAGCTTCTGGAGTTTGTGATTGACACTTGATTCAGTGTTGGGATTGCAGATGTGAATGCTACACCCTGGACCTAGGGCGGGTAATCTGCATTATGATGTAAGGAACAGAGAGGCTAGCTAGCAGCCGGGGTAACTGCCACTCCCATTGCTCTTTGTTCTTTGCCGCCCCCATGAAGGGCTCTTCTGTGCCATGTGCCACTCTGCATGGAGCCAGCTGAATGTAGAATGAAACCTCCACTAACTGTGAGCTAAATTCACCTTTCCATCTTTCATTTGGGTTTTGGGTATTTTGTCCCAGCCATGAGAGAAGAGTAAGTGAGACACTCAAAAAAGTTTTAAGTTTCCATAAACTTAATTTTTCCTGAATATTAATAATAGTTTCATTTTAAACAGTGTAAAAAGCCATCCTTGTCAGGGAGTAAAACCATGGCCAAGGAATATTAAAGCAAGTGGTCTGGTCCCATTTCTGCCACTTACTGTAAGACTGCAAATGATTAGACCTTTAAAAAATTGCTTGTAACAGGACTACATCAGCTGTCTTAATTGTGTACATTTGTAGTGTGGATTAAAAATACTGAGGAATATATTCAGAAGCTCTCCAAATAAGAACAAAAACACACTACTTGTAGTATAAAAATAGAAGAAGAGGTTAAACCTACATATAGGGCAATATATTTACTTAAACTCAGAATATTTGCTCTTTTATAAAATGACCCCTTGCATACAATATTGGTTTCTGTCATTTATTTGTAGTATTGTATTCTTCCATGTGTTGGAAGGAACGTGATTATTAAAGTCTTTTACTGTTTCACCGTTTATACAACACCACAATGGTTTAACGTTTCCTGCACGTCTCCAGCAGTCTTACTGTTTCATCCATCATGTTCTTGTACCCTAACCAATCTTTTGTAGACATTGGTATTGTCCTAGGGTATTTGCTTTCTGACGCTATTTACCTGTAAGATGAAGACATCTAGAGTGTAGTTCCTAAGGGTTTGGCAGAAACAAGTGTCAACAGCTGTGCAACTTGTTTGCCTGTGCCAGCTCATTTGCTCTGAAGAGAAAAGACAAAGACAAGCTGGGCCCACAACGATCAGCTGGAGTGAAGGCATTGATTATGTCAATGCAGGAATAATTAGATACATGGCTACCATAAACAGCCTTTGAAGTGTTTCAATAGCTGTAATTCCAGCCGTTGGTATCATCTAGCCCTTGGCAGAGACACCGATTTTTAATTTTTTGTATGACTAAATCTGAGCCAACAGTAGCTAGCCTATTGCCTAATGGGAGAAAATTATTAATGAATAATAGACATGAATCTTATGTATTGGTTACTTCTTAATGTTCTATGAGAAAATTACATAAGTGACTTTTTTCCCTTTTAAATTTCGGATTCACACCTCCAAAGGATACTGCCTCATATTTGTAGTGTATTCTCTCAGCTTAGTTAATGTCTATTATGTAAGAATCTTAGTCTCTCTCTCTCTCTCTCTCTCTCTCTCTCTCTCTCTCTCTCTCTCTCTCTCTCTCTCTTTCTTTCCCTTGGCAGAACCAGGGATTGAACTCAGACCCTTTTGCTTGCTAGGAAAGCACTTATTCTACTGAGCCATCTCCCTGGCCCTGAATCTTACTCTCTTTAAACTTCTTACGTTTCTGGCCTTCCCATGACCTATGCTTACCTTACCTACACATTACTGAGTTGTTCGTTCCTTGCCTGCCCACCAAAAATCTCACTCTTCCTGTCAGCACTTCCCTTTCTTTTGATAACAGAAATTGAGCCTCTGTTGGCAAAGGTGCACCTACTACGGAACCATCCCTTTACCCTGACATGGACTTTGGTCATTCTCTTCGTTCACTGGCTCCCCGGTGAGTGCCATCAGCATGCCGAGGGACCCAATTCAGAAACCTGGAGAGTGAAGTGATTCTGATGTACTTTAACATTTGAGAAACATTGAATTAAGTATTCCTCAATACCAAGTGCATATTTGAACTCTATGGGAATTTAAAAAGAAATACCAATTGTAGGGTGCCATTCTCAGAGGTTATGTAGAACTGTTTTGGGACTGTCCTGAACATTGATATCCTAAAGCTCATTGTATTTGCTTGTAACAAATTGCCAGAATTGAGACCACATAAGCTGGCAGGCTTTCTTTCTTGTAAAAGGCCTGTCTCATTTTTACAACTAGATTATTTCTGTTGACATGTGTGTATATTTTACTTACTTTAAAAACTCTTCCTCTGCAAATGCCCTGAAAATTTCCTTCCAGAGGCTATGCATCTGAAACTGTACACAATCCCCTCCCCTCCCTTATTTTCTATTCTTTCCTCAGTGCAAATCTGAAGTCAATCCTCTACACTACCTTGAAACACTCTATGCTGGACACTGAAACCAGGTGTGGTGGCACACACCTGTAATCCCAGCACTGGAGAGGCCGAGACAGGAGAATCACTAGAAATCTGAACTGCATAGTGAGACCTTGTACCAAATAAATAAATAAATAAATAAATAAACAAATTTTTAAAAAGTTGCCAGTGAACTGCTTCTTGCCAAGTCCAAGCATTTTGGCCCCATAATTGCTCTTAACTTTCCCTCTGTCTCCTAAATGAGTGTGCTTTCTTGAATTTTTGTTGTGCTTTGTGCGCCAGTTTTCAGTCTCCCAAATGAGCACCCTTTCTAAAATCTCGGGAAATTGTCCTCTGTCCAGCTGCTAGAGATTGAAATGCAATGCCTCAAGGCTTATGCTACAATTCCCTTTTTCCTTCTTTTATTCCCTTCTCAAAGAAGTTTTAAACCCACTCACTAGCTTGGCTTTTGATATCAGGTAAAAACCAAATCTATCCCAGATTTCTGCTGTACTTCACAGCTTCCTGAAAATCTCAGAGGCATCTCTGTCTTCACACAGAGAACCTGAGTTATCACCTGCAACACTTTTAGGCTTCCCCAACTTAGTAAATACCATCATTACCCACCCACTTCCTTAAACTAGATTTCAGTCTCTAGAAGCAGTAGGAGCATTCTTTCTTATTCAGTAGTACACACACCCAAAATAATTTTAGTCCTATAAAATCGAACTGCAAAATACATATTAAGTGTAGCCACCTTTTATTTCTACATTACCACGTGAATCTAATCACTGTGATTTCTTACCTCTACTATGGCCTCTTTTTAAAAAAAATATTTATTTATTTATTCATCCATTTACTTGGTAGATGGTCTCACTATGCAGCTCGGTCTCATAGTCATCTTTTTGTCTCAACCTCCCAGCACTGGGATTATAGGCCTGCACCACCACACCCAGTTTTGGTGACTGGTTTGGTGCCCAGGTCTGGCAGAGCATGTGGCACTTGGGATTCGACCCAGATCCTTGTGCTCACCAGGCAGGTACTTAGACTGCTGAGCTATTATACCTGCCCTACCACTGTCCCTTCATCTTAGCTTCTACTCACTGGGCTACCAGAAGAATAATTTGAAAGCCTAACTTCTACCTTATAATTCTTGTGCACAAAACTTTTTTTTTGTCTTTTTGAGACAGAGTTTTGCTGTACATTGCAGGCTGTCCTTTGTATCCCAGGGTAGCCTCAAACTTGCAGTGATCCTCCTGTCTCAACCTCCTGAGTGCTGGGATTAGAGGACTTTTCCAGCATGCCCAGGCTTCAAATCTCTTCATTAATTTCTCAAATATCTATTCCATGTTATGCCTAAGATGTTTGATACTAAGACAGACAGTGAGCTTAAGCTCAACAGCCTAGGTTGTAGGGTAATAACAATAAGCTTCTCTTCTGGAGGGTTAACAATCTAAGTTTGCAGACCAAAAATTAGAGAAAAAGA
>NW_004524635.1:1748968-1751775 GCF_000260255.1 Octodon degus
AGAAAGATTTGTCCTAATAGTGTTTGTAAACAGGATATTATGTCTGCATCTTGTACAATGAATAACCACTAAGACAACAATATGCCATGTATTAATTATTGAAACTGTCCTACTAATCGAGTTTGAAACTGTCTCATTGCTATTTGTTTGCCAATAAAATTATGGAAAACAAGAAGTTAACTAAAGATTTAATAAAATGAAACAAAGTAAAAAAAAATTCTCAGTTCATTCATATTACTAACTTCTATGATCTCTCCTCTGTCTCTAATCTTGCTCTCTTTCTTCCATTTTACTGATTCCTTTTCCTGCAGTTATCTCTTATACGCCTGCCCCAACTCCCTCTGGCTGGTTAGTTTCTAATTGGGTACTCCATTCTGAAAAGAGGCTTTCCATGCCGATCCATTTAAAATTAGAAACCAGTGTTTCTCCAGTGTTATGGCACAGCACAGCTGTTACCACCACAGGTACATATATCATTTGTAACTGTGTATGCTGTTTCTTAGCCCTACTAGGCTATAAGCATAAAGGAATGTGTACATTCATCTTTATCTCTATTATCTGATAAAGACCATAGTTCAAGGGGCTGTGGAGATAGCCCAGCGGAATAATTGCTTGCCTGGCAAGCACAAGGTCCTGAGTTCAATCCCTGGGAATGTTATCGGGTTATATTAAGCAGCAATTTCTCTTTTTTCCTCTAATAATTAATTGACAATACAGTGAGTTACTCTTGAACAAAGTATTTGAAGTTAAGGATCCTATTTTCCATGAAATTGCTTAGGAAATTACCTAGGATTAAATTCTTTACAACCACAACAAATGCAAAGAAAAAAAAAAGAAAGGACAAGAAAAGAAAAAAGACCAATGTAACACCATTCTCCAAATGCTCATTACTCTTTGAGTAGAGTCCCTGGTGGAAAAATATGAGTTTTCTTTAGGATTAGTACAAAACATCAATACTGGTAACAATTATTACTGATAGTAAAGTAAAATAAGCAAATCATAAAGATATTAATATACGTTTTGCTATAAGTTTATTGTTGGTATTTGTTTTTCTAAAGGTGATATGAATGCTTTCTTTTTCATTTCTTTACCTTTATACGTTGCACTAAATATAAATTCAGCTGGAATTGATTTTGTTCCTCTAATTTTACTTAAATTTTGCTTTCTCCTTGTCTATTTTCTACTGTCTTTAGAAGAGCATTGTTGGTGGTAGAGGTATAATAATTTTTAAAAATTCTATCCTTGATTGAAAAATCAAATTATGCAATTTGGCAATTAATGGAATATACCACATGTATGGATGTGACTTACTCTAGTTCAATGACACTTGAGATAGGTCAGAATGTCTGTCAGTGGATTTTACACAAATTAGTCTTTTTCTGTTCCATCACAGGCCGCTGAGGGTGAGGTTTTACATCTGAATGCAAAGCAGATATGTTATACAGTATACTCCTGATGCAGAGAATCAAGCACTTTATGTTTTGAGAACACATTTACTATTGCTTTGGTTGGAAGTTAATGATCGCTTCATAAAGAGATTCCTTTCAACAGATGTTCCAAAATGCAGTTGTAACTACCTACATCATTTCTGCATTAGGAGCTTTCAGAAATGAGGGAAAAAAATGAGTCCAAAGCACCATCCTAAATAATAGATGACAGGTTGATATTTAATCATTTTTCCTACATTTGTAGAAAAGCCCTACTCACTCAGCTCCTGAGAAGCAGAATCCTGCCTGTGGGGTACCTGTGTATAGAGAAGTTGACAATCTAAAGTCAAATAAGATCATGCATTTTTATTAGATTTCAAAACTGAAAATTATCTATCTTAAATTTCTCTGAAACAGCATTTTCCTTTTCATGAACATTAAAATCATGGGAGGGTTTCCTAAACTCATTAACTGGAATGCCTCGCTGAATGTGCAATACTCGCAACATTTAACAAGCTCTTTTCCAAACAACATAGACACTTTATAAAAAAGCATAAATGCTAAGTTGGTATATGAGGGTTTATAGGTGATTAGTGTCTGTATTTTTAAAAGCTTGACAAACTGAAAGCTTGAATGATTTCATAATGTTCCAGTACATCCATGACTGGCCATCATTTGCTGATCATCATGGATGATGCTGACCAGGCTCAGAGAAAGGATCCAAGTGTGTGAACTGCCGCAAGCAACATGCTACAAGCCTTCTCCTTTATTTATTACTTTTCTTCCTGTCACAAGATGAGCAGATAAGGACATGGTACTGAGACATTTTGTCTCCAAGTTCACAGATGAGAGATTTTGCAGCACTTCATAAGGAAACCCATGGAAGGCATAGTGTTTAGCAAGGCAAGAAAATTCAGCAACCACAGTAATAAAGTCTGGCCACTTTGTTGACATTATCTTCAAAATAGAAATCCCTAATAGTGACAGGTGATGACAATCACTGTGTTTGTCTTCTACTTATCAGACACAGATGTCAGGAATTTGTTTCATAAACAGTGGCAGAATGCAGAAACAACTGTGATTTGAAAAAGAATTTTGAAGTAATTTCTCTATGTAGAATTTAGCTTCAAAACACTATGACTTTAACTAATGATGCGTTCCATAAAGCTGAATAAATAGACCCTTATACCTAAAAATTTCAATGCAATCATGTTGTGTCTAAAAAAGCTATTTTGGGGCTGGAGAGATGGCTCAGTGGTCTAAAGCACCTACTTGGAACAAACTTGGCAAAGCACAGGGACCGCGGTTCAATCCCCCAGCACCACATGCCAGCCAGCCCCTCCCCCTGGTGGGCTGAGCTGGCCACACACACACACACAC
>NW_004524635.1:1752430-1756316 GCF_000260255.1 Octodon degus
GAATCTCCTTACTAACTACAAATTAAGTAAAAATAAGACAGTGAAAGAGTCACTTGAGGGTCTTTTCTATATTTATAAATGTAAGAGTTCAATAGGGTTTGTGCTTGGAAACCAGAATGAAGAGATTTCTCAAGTCAATTAATGGTAATTACCAATTAGTAGGAAAAAGCAGAAAATGAAACATCTTCCCTCACATTTGTATAGGGCAGGTAACAATTTGTTCATTACTCAAAAATGCCGGCATCCTACTATTAATAAGAAGATGTTATCCCAAAGCAGAACATTTCAGTTTTCATTGATAACGTGAGTGATGGCAAACCATGCAGAATTTTCAGTGATAAACCCAGCCCCCTGTGGCACATGGGTTTGCCACCTCTGGCTGAGGGTATCCAAAATCAAGTTACTGTACACTTAAATTTGTATCATTACCTCCTTGGAGGATGGTTTTCACTTTCAGTTTGTAAAGCTGCAGCAAACAGTTCTTCAATTGAGAAAATAAAGATCTAGAAACTGTGAAGATTAAAAGGCTTATGTGTGAATCGTAGAGTGCCAATTTTGATTGTGACATATATTTTTAAACAAAAGTCCCAAATTTTATATATGCACAGACATATATATGTCCTAAAATTATAGGGCTGGCCAAATAGCTCAGTAGATTAAAGTGTCTGCCAACAGGCGCAGGGCCATGGGTTTGATCCCCCGGCCTGCGGTGCTGGCCCCGCCCCTGGGGCCCGCTGAGACCACAATTGAGACTGGGCATGTTGGCATGTGTCTGTACTCAAGCTTTTGGGAGGCTGTACACAGGCAGATCACTATTAGTCCAACCTAGTAGTGAGACCCTGAACACCCTGTAGACCCTTCCCTAAATTAAAAAATTTAAAAAATAAAGTTATATCCAATGTTTTATAATATTGGATATTATAAAATAATTGGAACAGAATGTCAAGACTAATACATCTAGTAGACTTATCCATTCTTAATGCAGACACAAAATATTCTAGGTAATTTCATAAAAGGATTTTGGCATTAAATTTTGCCATGTAATTAGTTGGGGAATTATTAAACTACCTACACAACCTCTTTCCATAACATGGCTACTGAAAGAACATTCTTCTTGTCAAGGAAGGTGACATGCTATTGACACAGCAGGGTCTCAGTCCCAAAGATGTGAAGGCCTTCTGTCAGGGAACAAAATAGATTTTAAAGCATGGGTCAGAGCAACTAGAAAAAAAAAAAAGGATAAGAATATGAAAGGAAGAAGTTAAATTACTATTTGCAGATGACATAATGCTCTACATGTAAGACCCCCAAAACTCCACCAAGATACACTTAGGTTTAATAACAAAATTGGGTAGCATATCTATATACAAAGTCAATGCTCAAAAATCAGTAACTTATCTATATACAAATAACAAACTCTAGGGCAGGCCAAATAGCTCAGAGGATTAAAGCGCCTGCTTAGGCAGACACAGGGGCCAGGAGTTCGATACCCCAGCCTGCCATGCCAACGCCTTCCCCAGAGCGCACTGAGATGGCGACTGAGACTGGGTGTGGTAGCGTGTGCCTGGAATCCCAGCATTTGGGAGACTGTAAGCAGGAGGATTACTATGAGTCTGATCTATGCAGTGAGATCCTGTACACCCTGTACACCCTGTCCTAAAAAATAAAATAAAATAAAATAAAATAACAAATCACTGGGAAAGAAATTAGGGAAATCACACCTTTTACAATAGCGTCCAAACATTGAAATATCTAGGAATCAATCTAATGAAGAAAGTAAAAGACCTCTATATTGAAAAATACAATACTATAAAAAAGGAGATTAAAGCTGATATCAGAATATGGAAAGATATTCCTTATTCTTTGGTAGGGAGAAACAATACAGTGAAAATGCCCATACTTGCAACATTATTATGCAGATTTAATACTATATAGAATATATAAAGAACTAAAGAAACTCAGATCCACCAAATTTAAGTACCCAGTCCAACAGTACGCATCTCAAATAAATAGACATTTGTCACAGGAAGTATAAATGGTAAATAAATTTATGAAAATGTGTTCAATATATCAGTCTTTTTTTTAATTTTTTAAACTGTTTTTTTTTTAATTTTATTTTTATTTATTTATTTATTTATTTGTTTATTTAGTGTGTGTGGCCAGCTCAGCCCACCAGGGGGCAGGCCTGGCTAGCATGTGGTGCCGGGGATTGAACCGTGGTCCCTGTGTTTTGCTTAGCTTAGCTCGTTCTAAGTAGGTGCTTTAGACCACTGAGCCATCTCACCAGCCCCCAATATATCAGTCTTTCAAGAAATGCAAATTGAACAATGCTAAGATTTCTTCTCACTCCAGAAAAAATGGCTATCATCAAGAATTGACCCATAAGAGATGGTGGTGGGGCTGAGAGGAAAAAGAAACCCTTCTCTACTGTTGGTTGAATTGTATACTGGTACAAACACTGAAATCAGTGTGGAGATTCTCAAAACATAGGATTAGATGTCCCATTTATCCAACTGTTTCCTTTCTTTGTGTCTTTCCAAAACAATTAGTAGCATCATATCGCGGAGATAATGCGCACTCATGCTCATAGTAGCACAGTTTGTTATTGCCAAATTTTGGAAACAACCCAAATGCCCATCACCTGATGAATGGATAAAGAAGTGCTTCTTTTACACAGTGGAGTATTACTGGGCCACAAAGAAGGATAATATTACTTCAGACATTTCTAGGTAAATAGATGCACTCTGAGACTTTACTGTTAAGTGAAATAAATTGGACACGTATCTATAAATAATTACCACATTGTTTCTGTGGTGTGAGAAACTGAAAGTGTAAATAAGGACCAAAATGTATGATAGGTACTGTGAAATAGGAACAAAATGTTCACATGGGAAGTGGAACGAGGGAGGAGGAGGGGGATTGAAGAACAGGAAATGAAAAAGTGAGCAAAGAAGACAAAAATGGAAACAAAGCCTTTGTAAACAGGGAGTGGAAGAGGGGGGTGAAGGAAGAGCAGGAGAATGGGGAAAATAATCAAGATATATCATGTACAGGTGCAGATTCCCAATGAGGAGTTATTATTCATACCTAAAGTGTACCAATAAACTTAACTAATTAAAATAAACAGAATGAAGCAAAGTAGAAGGAAAAAAAATCCACTACTCTTTAGATGCACTGCAATTATTTGCATGTTACAGCATCCAGTATAATTTTACCCAACACAATCAACTTAATGTTTCTTAAAGTAAAAATTATGTTATGTTTCTTAAAGTAAACATTATTCCCCTCACCTCCAAAGCCCTAAAGAGAGTTATTCTTTTTTAAAATTTATTTTATGCTGTTCATTTCTTTTAAGTATTTAGTAAAAAACACCAAAAAAAGAGACAGAACTATAAGGTTAAGAATTTTTTAATTAAAAGTTATTAATCAGAAGATTACATAATTAGAAGATCTTTGAAATGGCATTATTTGGTGCCACAAATTATTTCTGAATATTATAAGTTATATTTCAAGTGAAAGTAAAATTAAAATTAAACAATATATTATTTTTTTCATTTTTATAGCCATACTCTGTAAAATATGTTTGCTACCGAGACTGCTAGTTTTCTACAAACATATTGCAGTATTCCTCTCAGTGATAGGGAAACTTCAAGATGTATCAGTGGTAACAAACAACCCATCGCTGCACACATGCCTAACTTCACTAACCACTGTGGTCCTGTCAACACTAAATACTTCAACACTAAAAAGAAAAATAAAAGATTACATTACCCAGTCTCTCTTGGAAGTGGATATGTGACTAAATTCTGGCCAAATAAAGTGAATGAAAATGAACTATACAGATTCCAGAAGGTTACTGAGTAGAAAGGAAGTGCTGGGAAAGGGA
>NW_004524635.1:1756746-1760004 GCF_000260255.1 Octodon degus
CTTGTACAGCAATTAACCACTAGGAAGAATGTATGCAATGTGTTAATTATTGAATCTGTCCTACCAATTTTGTTTGAAACTGTCTCATTGCTATCTGTTTCTCAATAAAATTATGGAAAAAAAATTCTGTGTAGAATCAAAATAAATAAATAAATAAAAATAGCTTCAACTTCTCAATCTGTTTTCATTTTGGCATTTGTTACTTCAGTTCAAAATTAATCCTGTCAAGTAGAGAAATTAGTTGCAAATTAACAATTTATCAATAATAATAAATACAACAGTAGCAATAATAAAAAAGAAGAATGTAGCAGTGATTATACAAAAACATATGTAAGGAGAATAATACTTTTGAGATATATTAATAGTTCTTTTTTCATATTGGGTTTTCATATCCTGCTAAGGCATTTATTTAACTTGGACATTTTCATATCCTGCTAAGGCATTTATTTAACTTGGCACTGTTTAGAGTTGTACAGCCAGAATGCGAAGAGAAAGAATCCTAGAGATCAGCTACTGACCCTCAGAATAGGATTCAGGACAGCATTGAAGAAACGTTTTGTCTGAAACAAGGTTTTATGCTCTTAATTAACAATAAATTAGAACAAAATTTGAAAGGATATGTTTTCTTCCATGCTGCAGAGATATCCTTTCTGTCTATGATGCAAGGTTGCAATGAAAGTTAACTTGAGTAAAGTGCACAAATGCCATAGAGAAAAAAAAAATTACAAAATATATCTTTTGTTACCCAGTGGACTGTGAAAGAAAGGAAAAAGGGAAAATCTGAGGTAACACACATAATAATCTCTTTCCCATCTTGCTCTTTGCAAAAGATCAATTCGAACATGGAACCATTCTAAAATATATGAAGGGGTCTGCCACACTAGATGTAATGAGCTGCCTGCTATGATGGGTCCCATAGCAAGTTTCATGCCAGGCTCTGTCTGGCCCGATCCTATATGCACGTGAGGGCAAAGATGCCTTTGCATGAGTTCATGTCCAGCTTCCTGATTCCACATTGTTTGGAGATGCTACATACGATACATGAAACATCTTCACTGTCCAATATAGACACCAATCATGAAAGACCCGTAATGGCACAACATTGAAGAAAAACAGCAAACTTCCTTTACAGGTACCTCAGGCAAAGTTGTGTCGGGGTTCTTAGCTTCCAGTGCTAGAACCATTGCTTGAGCAGCATGCCAAAACAACAACAACAACAACAAAAATTGATCAAATAGAAAACAAGATGGGGGGCTGGGGAGATGGCTCAGTGGAATAAGCGCTTCCCTGGCAAGCACAAGGGTATGAGTTCAATCCCTGGTTCTGAAAAAAAAAAAGAAAAAGAAAAAGAAAAAGAAAAAGAAAAAAGAAAAGAAAGAAAAGAAAAGAAAACAAGATAAGGTCTTCTCTCTAAAAAGAGAAAATCAGACATTAGAGTAAAATTCAATGGGTATTCAGTCAACACAGACCAATAAAAACTGAGATTCAGGAACTGCAACTGCGCTCTTGTACTTCGATGCCACCCAGAGGAGAACAAAGAACAAGGCTCAAGAAAACTGGAATTATATTTGAAGGAATGGAGTTTAAAGACATTTTAAATGATTCCATCAATGATTACAATTATAAAGTATATTTTATTTTTCTTCCTCTATTCTGTGGGTAGGGCTCACTAAAGAGGAGAAATCTACTAGGTGACTTTACCCATCAAAATGTACATTTTCTCTATACATGTAAATGTTAGATGAATTCCTTAATTTAATCACTGTACTTACAAAGTTTAAAGACAAAATATGCCAGGCACTGCTCTTTAAATTGTACCAAAGAGAACCATAATAAAAATTTTTTGGAAAAAGTTAACATAATTTATCTGTAGATATCTTAGTATTTGAGAGATTTAGAAAAAAGTGACATAGAGCTTACTTTAGGTAACATTAGAGAAAAATCTATCCATTTTTTTTTAAGTTTAGATGGTCTGTGTCTTTCTTTTATTATATTAAAATGTCATGTTGAGTTGGCCAGTAATGCCTAGCATCAACTGTTCTTAAAGAGCATCGCTCTTTTGTTGTTATTATTATTATTAGTTATTACTATTATTAGCATTGTTTTCTTATTCTGATCCTGTGTGGCTCACTCTGAGTCAGTTATCATTTTATTTATTTATTTTTAGTTATCATTTATTTATCATCAAAGAGAAACCATGGCTTACCCTTCTATATTCTTCTGATCATATGATCCTACATCCTTACTAGCTGAGTAAAATTGCTTGCAAGTATAATCTTAATTTGAGATCTTTATGTGACAGTGACTAATTTATTGTCTAGATGAACTAAATCTACCTTCATTGGCTTCCTGGTAATAATGTTGTGGTTGATAGATTGAGCAGTTATTTCTTCTGTCTGCTGGTGGGATGTTAAACTTTGGCAGTAGAGGGTGCTAAAGAGACACAGGTGAAAGAAGGATTTCCTTCCCTGATAAGATCTCTGAGTCATCTACAACATGTGGCTCCAGCAGAGCACATATCTTCTGTAAGAGTCCTTTAAGTTGTATCTGAGAGGCAACAGTAGAGTGTCTCCCCAGGGAGTTTATCAGCTCTGTCAATTTTGCTGTCGGTTATCCACGGATGTGCTTCTCTCAGTGAGGTCTGGATTTCAGCAGCAGGATGCATGTGGGTGTGTTGGGAGAGGAGAGATGCCCCCTTTGGGGGCACTGCCTCAGACCCCAGGGTAAGAGTTTCTCCCTCTCTGTACAGGCTCTTCCCAGAGTCCTAAGAGTCTTCTTTAGTCATAGCTAGACAAGTCCCATTAGTCTAAAACCTTATTGTGACATACAATTGCTTATATTAATTTTTTCCTGTTCCAAGTGTTGTAGTTTCTGTTCCAAGAGTGGCCCTGGGAGACAGACGTGCCGCGACAGCATTTTGGAGTGTTTTGGTCATTCCTCCAAGCTGGACTGCAGTACTAAGTTTACTAACTTGGGAAATAGGATGTAGTAAAATTCCAGCTAATCAAACTGTCACCTGTGGTGTGTTGTGATGAAGTACCAACTGAAGCAAGGACCTGGAGCCCCCAGCGGCTGTGGCACTTGACTTTCATGGAAGCAGTGATGACTCTGAGGCCTGAAGTGCAGCATAGAGTTTTCTCAGTAAGCGTGAGTATGTTCGGAGAAAAAAAAAAAGAGAAGCTTTCAATTCGTGTTACTTAGTGAGGATCAGAGGGCTACCATGAGAAATATAAAAAATATTTTCCTTATTACAGCAAA
>NW_004524635.1:1761634-1762166 GCF_000260255.1 Octodon degus
TCATCTTTGTTTATTCTTTATATAAAGTTTCTGTTTTACTACATCTATTATTCCTTTCAGATTTTATTTATTCTTTCAGGTTCTTACACTAGGGAGATAATATGATATTTATAAATTTAGGCCTGATTTATTGCACTTATTAGTACAGCCCCTAGTTGCATCCATTTACCTATAAAGGCCTCACGTTTGTCTTCGTTTGTAGCTGAGTAATACTCCACTGTGTCACATCTTTTTCATCCATTCCTCAGGTGAAGGGTATTTTGCTTGTTTCTAAGATTTGACTATGACTTATTGTACTGTGGAATGAGGTTTTCAGTTCTTTTGGAAAAATACCCAGAAGGGGACCAGCTAGGTTGAATGGGACTTCCAATCTAGTTTTTTGAGGTGTCTGCAGAATGATTTCCATAGTGGTTGTACTAGTGTACAATCCACCAACAGTGGAGAAGTTTCCCTTTTTCCCCATAGTCTCTCTAGTATTTGTTAGTTGATTTTTTAATAGCCATTCTCTCTCTCTCTCTCTCTCTCTCTCTCT
>NW_004524635.1:1762873-1766431 GCF_000260255.1 Octodon degus
TGTTTCTAGTTGTATTTGTATCCTCTAATCTGTTCCATCTGTTCCATTGATCCTCAGTTCTGATTTTTTGCCAGTACCATTCTGATTTTATCTTAGTGGCATTGTAGTATAATTTAAAGCCTAGTATTGCAATGCCTCCTGTCTGTCTTTGTTGGCCAGGAGTTCTGTCTGGATACCTCCCCTTCACATACCTGTAGATTCCAAACAGACTAGTTCATCTAAATTACCTCATGCCACCTTCATGCCATGAGGATTCTCCCAATAGGTCTGGGTCTGTCTGGATCCTGCTGGGCCTAGAAATATGCCTCAGCACACTGTGCCCAGCTGCATGGCTCATGCCCTCCTCCTGGGTTTGCCCTGCAGCACTTGGCTGGCTGGTTCTGGCCACTTCATCTATCAATATTTTTCTAAACACATTTTCCAAAAATGGAAATTTTTCTGAGTAACACCAAAGAGAAATAGCATACACACTAGCCCCTCATTACAACTTAGAAAATAGAATTCTTATTACTGCAGTGGCCCTTCAAACAACAAAAATGTTATTCTCCCAAAATCTTCCTCTTTTTCCATTTTTGGTCATTTTTTAGAATTTTGTTTGGTTTACGATTATTGATGAGGGAAGCTAAATGTTTTGGTCTAACATCTCATTTTTGTATATGTGTTTTTCATTATATCACATTACCTTGGTAGAAATGTTGTAATGTCATTTTATTATAAATACATATAATTTTATTAGTAAAGTATAGCCTGACTCATATATGAATTTATTTAAAATATATTTCTAACTATTCATTCTTTCAGATCAAACAATGATGATATAATAGGAGAGAAAAGAATGATATTTCAACAGTTCCTGCTTTCTTCTGAAAATTTTATTGTCTTACAGACTAATTCATAAGCATTCAAATCTTCCATGTGTAATCATGCTAAGTGTAAAAAATAGAGGGATAGGGGGCTGGAGAGATAGCTCAGTAGAATAAGTGTGTACCTGGCAAGCACAGCATCCTGAGTTCAATCCCCAGTATCGAAAAAAAAAAAGAAGGCTTGGATAATGTCTTATCAAATTATTTCTATGTAATTCCTTGTATAGTTTGTACTTCTCAATTCAAAATCATCTTGACTTTTCTACTTGTTTCTTTTCCATCATAAACCATCACTTAACATATTTCAAGAAATATTTTAATTTCATGAAATTAAATATAAAGGTTATTCTCCTTGCACCAAAATAATTGTTTTTATCAAGACTTGCAGCCTAGATATAGAATATCCTTGGAAGGCTCAAATGGTGGAGGTGCAGATTTTCAAAGGTGACTGAATCATAGTGGAGCTGTACTCACCAGGGGAGCAGTCCTAGAGGGGTCTATAATTTTGAAGGAAGGACAAGGTCACGTCTGGTGGGTCACTAGGGGTGTGACCTGCAAGGGTTTTCTCTCTCCCTGGCACTTCCTCTCTTGCTGTTTCTTTGCCTCTGTGAGGGAGCAAAGCTTCTGAGCTGCTGTGCTTGTTCTGCCCAGAAACCCAAGCAGTTTGGACTGAGCGAGAGTTCAAATCAACTTGTCCTTAGAGATGTGGCTGCAGCCTGCAAGCTCACGAAATAGAAGAAAAGAAAGTCTATAATATTTGTACATCAGGAGAGTTAAATATTTTGTATTTTAAATTTTATTTTCTTGTACTGAAGCTCTTTGTGAAGTAAGTTGCATTCCTCATGGTAAAAGAAGAGATCAAACATACGAAGATTGTTCCATAAAGGATCTATCTATTCTTATTAGCATTTACTAAACTAAGTAATAAAATACAGAATATTACAAATTTTTTTAACATTTATCATCCTTGTTATTAGCTGAAAAATGAAGAGATGATTTTAGATTTTTAAAATTTTTAATAGAAATTTAGAAAATCCAAAGGCATATGAAATTAGTAATTAATCTATGAAAATCAATATGCGACTAAAACTACTTTGAATGTTTAAAATGTTTAAATGTTTTTATTTATAGGTTTTTTTTTTCCAGAACCGGGGACTGAACTCAGGCCCTTGTGCTTGCCAGGGAAGTGCTTATTCCACTGAGCCATCTCCCCGGCCCACCCCCGTAACATATATTTTTTAAATGAAATAAACAAAATCATATAACAAGAACAGGAACAAAATCAGTAAATGTGACACAGGATTTCAAAACAAGAATAGGAAATTAGCAACGGTGTTATATAACCCCCACAGAACATTCTTCTGGGGTTGAGTATAGTTATTTCATTGTTCTTGCAATTTTCTGAAGAACTTCTAGAAGTATCCTTCCATAAGTAGGTTTATTTACTCCATCCTCACTTTGGTGTCCTGCATCAATTGGGAACATTTACTTTCACAGTCTTTTTAACTTTGCAGAGGAAGCAAAAGCCACACAGTGACAGATTCAGTTACTAAGGTGGGTGAGAACACACCCATGTTTTAGACAGAAATAGTTATAAATGTTTGATCAGTGACAGGTATTCAAAAATATGCTGAAAGTTTAAATTTAAAAAAATTACAGTAAAAGATATTGCCATTAATCCTCTCAAATTTCTCAAAATATTTGCCTTTGATTTGAACACATATACCCCATCAGTCTTGGCAATAAATACCATTTAGTATTTATAATACCTTTTAATATATATATATATATATATATATATATATATATATATATTCAGTACTGGGGATTGAACTCAGGATCTTGCACTTGCCAGGCAAACACTTATTCTACCGAGCTGTCTCTCTGGCCTTGTATTTTTGTTTTCATTTAAATAGTCAACATATTTTTTGTCTCAGCTTTATTGTTTGCTCTTTGATTATAGCCTTACTAGAAAAGAATAATATAAAAATTCCTCATTATATACCTATTTCTCCAAATATCATTACTCTTAATTCTAACTACAACAATATTAAGTATTTAATGAGAAGCCAAAATCAGAAAAGAAATATCAAATATATTTTTAATTTTAAAAATAGCAGCTTTGTATTTTATCATGTACATCATCAGTTGTTTCTGTGGTGGAATGTGTTAACTAAATTGAGGAAATTCTTCAGTATGGTTACTAATTCACCCATTTATTTACTCACATATTGATTCATCTGTGAATTTTCAGATGCCTATTCTATTGTAGGCCCTGGAGATAAAACCATAAAGATTATAATCCTGATAGTGAATGTACTTATATTTTAGTGATAAAAATTTTCACAATAAAACAAACAAATCTAGAAAAGCAAAAACATAAATGCTCTAAACAAAATGCGAATGTTCTTAGAATATCAAAAATAATCTCTGACTCTATTAGAAAGGGAGAAAAAAACATAAACATTATTGGATGCAGTTAGGTTTGAACTTCTTGAAGATCAAGCAGAGCTCCTGTAAGTAATTAAGAAATAATAGTGAGAGGCTCAGGATATAGCTCATTAGCACAACACCTGCCTGGCAAATGAAAAGTCCTGAGAGTACCACAGAAAAAAAGACAGAAAGAAAGAAAGAAAGAAAGAAAGAAAGAAAGAAAGAAAGAAAGAAAGACAGACAGACAGACAGACAGACAGAC
>NW_004524635.1:1766531-1778642 GCF_000260255.1 Octodon degus
AGACAGACAGACAGACAGACAGACAGACTAGGCATTTTAGTCTTGCGTATAACATGTTTAAAATAAATACATGGGCACAAAACTAGGGTTGCTCATGAAACGAAACTAGAAAAATAGGGTTTGAGTGTGAAAGGGCTGGTTAAGTTTGCCAGGATGCTAAACTCTGGTCAATAGGTAAGCACTACCTAATCTGATTTGTTGAAGGCTATGTCTAGGATTTACCACCAGCACAGTCAACAAAAAAAGAGTCAAATGTTATATGTGGTTGTTAAATATGACAGTGTAGCTGTTTTTTATTGTCCAAACATTGATATGAAACAGAAACAAACCTTTATTGCTATCTCAGTTACTTTTCTCTCATTGCTGGGACAGAAATATCCAACACAAAATTAAGAGAGAAAGGTTTATGTAACTCACATTTAGTGGAGGTTACAGTCAATACTCAGGTGGCTCCAAGGCAGAGTGGCACAAGGAAGACAGCAGCAGTTCACGGTGGGAGAAAACAGCAAAAAGCAAAGGCAAATGGGAAGAGCAGCAGCAGTGGCAGCTAGCAAGCCTCCTTCTTTTATATTGTATTGAGGCTATCCACCACAGGGTGGGTGTCGCACTCACAGCCGTAATCCCAGCATTGGATCATGAATTAATCACAAATCCTAGAAGCCACCCTGATGACTGCATGAGGTTTTGTGAGGACAACTAGACACAAACCGAAACATTCTACCCTTGGACCTCCAAAGACTTATCCACATCCCTTTATGCAAAAGGCATTTAGTCCATCTCTAAGAGATGCTAAGGCCATAACAGTTTCAGCATTGCTGAAAAGCCTAATTCTCAAGTCTCCTTCAAGAGCTAAGGTAAACTCATAACCATGATCCTCTGTACAAATGAAAAGTTAAACACTTTTAATTATCAATGACACAAAATAAATACTACCACTCCTAAAGGTACAAAGAGGGGGATACAAAGCATTGGACCAAAGCAAGTCCAAAGTTCAGAAGGGCAAACATTAATTCCTGTAGTTCCATGTGGAACATCCAAAGCAATCTGTGTACAATTGTGAACTCTACATAACTCCACCTCTATGGCATCTCTGGTGGTAGCTCCCATGGCTTCTTTCTTAGGCTGGCTTTGGTCCCTACTTGCAACTATCTTTAGATGGTCCATGTCTCTGAATTTTACAAACTTCTAGGGTCTCCACTGAACTTCAGGCTTCTCACTCACAACTTTACAAATGGCCTTTCCAAGGGCACACACTACCTGGCATCCCAGACCTTCTGAAATATAGGTGGAAGTCTTCCTAACCTAAGAGGTCTTGCATTTATGTGAATGATCCCAAGGTCTGCTACCAGATGGAGTAATGGCCAGGTTTCCTTCTCCCCTAGATGTAGAGGTCAAGTTCTTATATCAGTGGCACTATGAAGCTGATTCCAAAGAACAAATTATCTATACCACCACCATTATGGAATCTGTTGTGTCTGACTCCACAATTCTGGAACATGGTATTGTGGCTTTCTCCTCAAAGCAAAGTGTTCCACCTTTGCAGTTCTAAGACTGTAAAGGGTGGAGACCTGTCACCTCCTATGATACCCTAACGACAACCTTTCACTTCTCTATTTCCTTCTCAGCAAGGGAGATCTCCTCAGCTCTATCTTTGTAGCCCAGATTTATTAGTTCTCCATTTCTGGAGAAACTCACATTTTAAATCATCCTGCTGGAGTCTTTGCTCTTAATTCTCAACCTAAATATGACTAAAACACCCCAACAATAGCCATGCCACTGCCTCAACATTTGACTGCCTTGAAATTTCTTTTTTAAGATTAATAAATCTCAGGCAAAGTTTCTGGACACAAGCAAAATGCAGAAAAACTTTCTGCCAACCCATAACACACATCATCTGGAGTCCAAAAGCCAATGCAATTCTTTTTCCCAGAAGAAACCTCCCCAGCTTGGTCCCTACAGAAAGGATTTCTATTAGCATTCTTGTCTTCTGAGCTCTGACCAGACTCTCCCACATAGAACAATCAAACGTGTTCCAGAGCTTCTCTTTCAGGCAACATCACCAAAAATTCCTATCTTTTCCCATAAGCCATTTTCAAAGGCCCTTGATCAACATGGTCAGGAATAGTCACAGCAGCAACCCCACTTCTCAGTAACAAATTCTGGCAGTTACTTTTTTTCTGATTTGTGGCAAACAGTACCCAACATCCAAAATGAAGGAAGGAAAGGTTTATTTAGCTCAGTTAGTGGAGATTTCAGTTCATACTTGGCTGACTCCAAGGTAGAGTGGCACATGGAAGAGGGCAGCAGTTCATGGTGGCATAAAAACAGCAAAGAACTGAGGGCCAAAAGGCAGGAGCAGCAGCTGTAGCAGGTAGCAAGCCTCTCTCTCTTCCTTATACACTAGTCTATTTTGAAGACTAGTGCTTGCTATTTTGAAGTTTGGCTCTCACAGACTCACTGTTTCAGGGGTTTTCAAAAACTATTAATGTAAATTATTTATCTTGATTCCAATCAAAATACCTACAGCAGTCTTAGAACTGGAAAACATAGTCCAAAAGTTTATATAGAACCCAAAAAGCCTATAAATAGCCAAAGCAATCTGGAACAAAAGTATAACAAAAGAGGAGACTCAGACTACTGGACTTTGGGATATAGCACACAGCTGCAGTGATTAAAATAGTGGGATCCTGGCATGAAGTGGATGCAGAGACAAAAATGGAACAGAACTGAAGATGTAGAGACGAACACACATTCAACCATTTGATCTTTATAAAAGGACCCAAAGCATATACTGAGCAACAGATAGATTTTTTAGCAAATATTGAAGACTAAACTTTTTATCCACTTGAACAAGAATAAGTCTAAACCCGTATCTATTTCCCTGTACTAGAATCAAATAAAAGTGGATTAAAGATCTGTATATGGTAAAATAAAACCACGGAATCCTCTGGAAGCTAAAGTGCACGATGCTATTAAAGATACAAGCATCCTGAAGGACATTCTAAATAGAAACCAAATTGCACATGACATAGCAACAAGATCCAAAGAAGAGGGCTATATCATATCGGAAACCTTCTGCACAGTGAAGAAAACAACTGACAGAGTGCAGAGACAATGTAGCATGAGAAATATCTCTTGCCAACTGTACCACAGACAGTTAAAATTTACAATATAGAAAGATCTAAAATCAAAAATGAAACGAAAGTCTTTACCCCCCCCATAAAATAAAAGACCTGATCAAATGGACAGTTGAAATAAAGACAAAGAATTACAAGTAGTAAGTAAATGTATGAAATAGTGTTCAGCATTTTTGGCTATTAAAAAGTACAAATTAAGACAACAATGACATTGTGTCTTACTCCAGAATGGATAGCTGCCATCAAAAGTCTAAGTCTAAAAACAACAAATGTTTGTAACACTGTGAGGAAAAAGGTACTTTTCTTTCTTTCTTTCTTTCTTTCTTTCTTTCTTTCTTTCTTTCTTTCTTTCTTTCTTTCTTTCTTTCTTTTTTCATTTTTGGCAGTACCAGGGATCAAACTCAGAATGTTGCACTTTCCAGGCAGGCGCTTATGCCACTGAGCTATATCCCCAGCCCCTACCTTTCCATATTGTTGGTGGAAACATTACATAGTATAATCAATATGGGAATAACTATGGAGATTACTTAAAAACTAACAATATTAATTCCATTTGACACAGGTGTACCGCTTTTGGGAATCATTCCAAAAGATTTAAAAGCATCAATTCCAGTGATACATGTGCACCTATATTTATAGCCACATAATTCATACTCATTAATTCTTGAAAGCAACCTGTAAGTCCATCAACCAATGAATGAACACTATACAGTGAAGTACTATTAGCCATGAAAATGGATAAATGTGTTATTTGTAGGAGAACGGAAGAACCTTGAGACCATAATTCCAAGTGAAGACCCTGAAGGTTAAATATTACATTGTTTTTCTTTTAGGAATCTAAAATAGAAATAAAGAACAAAACTAAAAGATAAATTATAGAAAATAGGGAGGAAGACTGTGTAGAAACAGGAAAGGACCTCAGGAGAGGAGGGGACTTAAAGGCTGACATGTGGAAGGATAGCTACAAATGATTACAATACAACATGTGAGTGTGTCACTTCCCGAAGGGGCATGTAACTATCATGGATCACCGACATATATTAATAGAAATTAAAATGAGAAACACATACAATTGTGCCTGTTGACATAGGCAAATGCTTATAATAAATTTTTAAGCAATAGCAAAGTACAAAATTGTACTTTGTACACAGATTTATGATATGTGTATATACAGGTTTATGATACTGTTTTGCCCTGTGGGGATCCAAATTGTGACTAGATTACTTAAGAAAAGTGACAAATGTTTGGATTGTCATGTGGTCATTCAGAAAGGAAGCACACGAGCTAAAAATAATTCAAAGGGTTTCTTGTTATGCCTCAGAATAAATTATTAGTAACTGTCAGAAGGCTGTATTAACAACACTCAACTTCAATAAGCAATATGCTCATTTGCTTCTAACGGTTGATGTAAAACCTGAGAAATGGAAATAAGTGGATTTTTCCAGATAGATTGGAATTTGTAAGAAAATTTGAATAAATAACAAGTGCCTATCAAAAACTTAATATTAAATTTATGTCATAAACATGATTGAACAGAAATGAAAATAATTCCCCATGTGTTTACAAAGACTAAAGGTCAGCCTAACTCACAGATGAAGAGTTACCCTGGGTTTCTCCTGGACCTGGAAGAGGAAGAGAAAAATCAACAGCTGCGTGGAGTCCTTGCCCCTTATGTCAGAAAAAGTGGGTAAGGAATGATTTTTTCTAATGGTGCTTGTAAGTAGGATCACAAGTCTGCATCTTGTACAGCAATTAACCACTAGGAAGAATGTATGCAGTGTATTATTTGTTGAAACTGTACTTTCGATTTGATTTGAAACTGTCTCATTGCTATATGTTTATCAATAAAACTTTGAAAAGAAAAAAAAAAGAAAAAAAAAAAAGAAAAAGTGGGTAAGATCATGACTGAGATCTGCAGGAAGCCCAGAAGCCACATGGTCACACTGCAGGGAGTGATAGCAGTCACTAAGACATACAGAGATTTGGGCCTGCAGGAAGAAACCTTTTAATGTCTGGCCAAAGAATACAGATTCTGGTGCATAAACATTATTGAAAAGTTCTAGTATTGGATGTCAGCTTGCAAAATATTTTTAGAAATTTTAATATCTTCAGGGTTGTTCTATAGCTTAAAAAAAAGATAAATGTGAAGTTAGGAAACACTTCCTTGAATACAAATACTTAGGTTCCTGTTGCAACATATGGAGCCTATTATAAATGGGTTGCCTAAATAGCTTTCTGAGCTACATTAGCTTGAAGTTAATAGAAATTTAGAGAAAATGAAATTTTGTTGAGTCTCAGTGCTCATAAATAATGAGGTTCTATTTGGACTGAAATTTTTATAAAAATCTATTTGCTTCTGTCCTTTCTACTACTATTCAAAATGCATTGGGGAGTAAAAGCATGGTAAAGTTTCCTATGAAGTAATAAATGAAAATGTTCATATTATAGGAAAGTAAAAAAGAATAATATATATGCAATGGCATGAATAAATATAAAAAGACATAGATATTGAAGTAGAAAGGAATTTATATATCTTATACACATTCTGTCTGTCTCTCTCACACACACGCGTGCGGGCGCGCGCACACACACACACACACACACACACACACACACACAGAGCATTCCATGAGTATATAAGATGCTGGACAAAAAGCAAAGTAAAGACATGTCTGTTTACTAACTGGGAACCATGTCACAGTCTGTTTGCTAGATATTCTCAGAGAGGTAAAATAGTGTCTACCATTACGTAATCAGTAAACATACCCCAGGCCAGGGCCAGTAAGGAATACTGGGAATCGAACCCTGGCTGCTGCTCTCTGCTGAAGCAGGTGCTTTAGTCTGCTGAGCTATCTAGCTAGCCCCAGTAAACATAAGTTTTAAATACTCATCTAAGTGACTCCAAACCACTTACCTCTAGGTTCTCTGTAGGTCTGTGCTAAGACTAGGTAGAACCAGACACATACAGGCAGGCACGGTGACACATGGCAATGAGTCCTGAACTCAAGAAGCTCAGGCAGGAGTGTCACCATGAGTTTGAGGCTAACCTGGGCTACATAGGCAAGTTCAAGGCCAGCCTACCATACATAGTGAGATCCTGTCTCCCATCTCCTCCTAAAGCACCACAAAAACCAACAAACCCAAACTGAACACATTTTTTAAAAATGTATTTACTACAGTCTACAGGGTCTCACTACACAGATTGGACCCGTAGTGATCCTCCTGTTTTTAACCCCCCAAGAGCTGGGATTACAGGCGCATGTCACTACACCTAGTCTCAGTTGCCCTCTTAGTGCACCCCTGGGGGCAGGGCTGGCACAGCACACCAGGGATCAAACCCTTGTCCCTGTGCCTGCCTAAGCAGGTGCTGTAGTACACTGAGCTATCTCATTGGCCACAAAGTGAACACATTTAATGTTGTCCACCATAGACACTTTTAAAAGGTCAATAAGTACATGTAAGTTCTGTAAGTATCAGTTCAGCTGCAAACCACAGAAAGGTTTCTCTAGCAAATGTAAACATCAAGTCAGCAATGTTCTAGGTCCATAAATTGTGGACCCCCCTGCAAAATAAAAATCAATTGAGAATTGCACACTCCTTAAAGTCTTAGAATGAATACAAAGGTCATATTGTTAAGCATTCTGGTGACTATCCTCTTGTTTTTACAAATGAATAACCTAAAGCTGAGTGAGGCAAAATGGTCAACTCCAAGAAACAGTGAGCTAATGGGAGAAGTGTACCGCTAGACTGGTCAAATTTGATGGGTCTTAGTAGCTTACTATCTTTCCACTGTGGTGCAACAGACTTTTTTCATAATAAAGCAAAAAATTAAACAGGTTTCTATTAAAAAGTGGAGTCCTGATATGAATGGAAAACATCAACTATAAAAAGTTCTTTTGAAGTCTAAATGCCCTGGGACTGACAATCAAACATATAGGAAAGTCTTATGAGAATTCATTTTTGTTTTTTCTCCTGGCATAGTTCATTTTAGCCACTGTACAGGTAGGGGTTCAGAGTACTTCTTTTAGTAGCCACAGTTTATTGAGCTCTTGCTAGTTTCCAGACACTGGTGTTTGCTTTCATTTTCTTTTTATAGTTATTGGAGATTTCAGTAAAATTATTTTTATTCTCTTTTGAAAGAAAGTTGAATAACCTAAAATTAGAGAGAAGCAGTTACTTCTCCACTTCTCAGGTAGTAAGAATTAGAACCTAAGTCCCTCCAAGTTGAGCCAAGAGTTCCTGAACTTCATGGCCACGTTAAACCAGGTTCCTATCTTCTACAGAACTACTGGAACCTAGAACAGTGGGAAGCCCTCATAAATGTGAGCAGCCTCTTCACTACCCTTGGCCACAGAGTCATAGGCAGAGATGAAAAAAATACACTTCACAAAGGAAACACTGACAACTGAAAGTCAAAAAAAAAAAAAAAAGAAAAGTCTTAACCATCTTTAAATAGAGGGCATTTTTATAAATTTTCTCCTCACTTTCAAATTCCTTGCTACACAGTGAAGATTAAAGAAAAGTTACATTCCTTTCCTAGATTTGCTCACAGAAATTTGTACATATACTTGTGATCTCTGCAATAGACTCATTCCTGACAGTGGAATCAATTTGCAAGACCCATGATTGTCTGTGTGATGAACACATAGAAATATCGGGAGAATTAGTGTTGTGTCTAAATTGTCACGGGCTCACCGGTGCTCAACACTTTGCCTGGAATGTCGCAGGTATTCTGTACATCATGGAGGGAAAACAAAATTAAATCATAGTGCTCCAAAGTCAATACCTGTTCCACATGTTGCCCAAGTCCTCCATGCTGCCCTAAGATGCTCTAGAAGAAACAACAACTACTTGGTCATTTGGTACCTTGATCTCTTGTTCTACCTCTTAAACTAGGTATGAGAGCATAATTTTTCAATGATTGATTTCAAATGACTTCCTGGCACTTTGGTTAACTGGAAGACAAAAACAAAGCTGTGAATCATCTGAGTCATTCACAAGATTATAACTGAGTACTGCTTTAAAACTCCAGGGCTCACATTTGGAATGGTACTATTTGTAAGTTACCAATAACGTAGTAAAAGAAAAATATTCTGATAGTCCAAATAAAAATGCCTGAAGTCTTCCTGTGGCACAAGTCAGAATGGCATAGTATGCATTACCATAGTGCAAAAGAGTAATTTCACACTGAACTAGAGATAATCCCATCTAAAAAAAAAACAGATATCTATCCTATTAAAATGATTAATTTTAATTGCATGGTATTAACATCTTTAATTTATAGGTAAATAGGTTTGACCCTAATTTATATAAGTGAGCTACCTCACAAATTTATATTCACTTATATCCCGCATATAATGTACAACATTGTTTTATATATGATACATAACTTTATGCAAATACTTTGGGAACTTTAAGAAGGGAGCAAAATCTGTAAGAACCTTTTCTTTTTCCTTTAAAAAGTGTCCACGTATTATTCAAGTTGGAGCCAAGTTGGTCCAGCTCTGACGGAAATACATTTGTGCCAGGACAGTGAACGCCAGCTCCAGGACAGATTCCAGCCAACACATCTGTGAGACCTTCTCTCTTCATACCTCTGATGTCTTCTGTGGAGTGCTACCTCTCTCTCCTTATACATGCACTGCAAGTCAGTTAACTTCCTGCTATCAAAGACTACTTGGGGAAAAAGAGGATGTTTTGTTGCCTGTGCACTGTAATCTACTTTGTCAACTCTTGTCATTGACCTGCTTTAGAGCAAGACTGATGGTGTTCTTCTGCAGGTAGTATTCGGATACTTGTACTCATTTTTGAAAAACACGGCTACTTTTTCTATTCTACTAACTGCAAATGTTTTATTCAATATTTTACAATCCCCTGAGTTAGGCTGACATTTCCTGTTTGGGGTGTATAGTTCTCAGCAATACTTCCATTTCTTCGTTTCTTAGAATTATGAATCTCAATTGCTTTCTATATAAAACCTACCACATGAAACAGGGGCATAAAAATGACCAAAAAGTTGTTACTCTTTTCCTACTCAAGCTAAGAGAAAAATTGTACCAATCAAAAGCACTAGAACATAGATGATGGTTACGGGAGATAAATCTTACCATCTAGTTAAGTTTGAGTCTGATTCTGTGCTGTGAGGTATACTGCCTGAAAGTATATTGTGGGAAAAAGAAAAAGTCTCTGAACTTAAGTGAATTAATTCAAAACAGATTTTCTCCAGGGAATCTAGTGACTGCTGCTGTTACTAAAGAGACTTCAGAAGATGGTCAATGTGTCACTAAAGCTTAGTGCTATTTTCCACAACTTTACACTAACTCAGGACTCAGACATTCACAGGGTGTTCAGAACACTAAAATTGCTGAGGTCTTTGAAACCAAATGCCATTTTAGCCATAAAAAGAAATTAGGTCTCTTTATGCAGAGACTTGGAAATAAAGATAAGCATTCACTTTTATAGTGTATTCTTAGTAGCTAGTTATTTGTTCATGTATTTATTTACAGAAGAGAAGACTATTAGTAAGAAGAAAAAAATATGATCTTCTGTGTAGCTGAATTCTACTTATATTCTACTGAGAATACAAGTACTAAATAGAGTATTGTTAATACATCCAGGAAAAACCCAGTGATAATTATATGTTGCCTTTCTTTAGAAAAGAAGTCATATTATTCAGGGTTCTCAAAATAAAAAAAAAAAAACAGAACCAAGGCAAAGAGAGGGAGATGTAGAAGGAGGAAAAGGAGAGAAGGAAGAGAAAGGAAGAGAAGAGAAAGAAAGGAAAGGAAGGGAGATAGAGGGAAGAGAAGAGTGATTGACTGATCATAAGAGATTGGCCTCATAATTATGACGGTGAAGACGTCCCATAATCTGCTGTCTGTAAGTGGGGAACCCAAGACAACTCAAAAACCTGAAAGCTGAAGCAGCTGATGATGTACATCCCTTCAGGACTGAGCACTACAGAGCAGAGGGCAACCTGTTATAGATGCTCTGGTCCAGCTAACCAGGCTGAAATCTAATGTAACTTTCTTCTATCTTTCTTCTTTGTTCATGTCCTCAATGGATTGGATGAGGTCTACGCACATTTGAGAAGGCCATGTGATTTACTGAGTTCACAATTCAACTTTTAATTTCTTCTGAAAACACCTTCACCAACAATCAGAAATCATGTTCAACTGGCTATGTGGGCATCCTGTGACCCATACAAGTTGATATGTACAATTAATCTATTAGTTTAGTGCTAGTTCAATTCTCAACCTAATTTTAAGTTAGTGAATCTATCTAATTTTATAGCTCTCATCTGCCACCATTGCTATTTTAAGTAATCATAAATTATTTTTAGCAAATTAAACAGTATCACAATCACATGCTTTGTCATTCTTTACAAGATAAATGATATCTGAGATTCTGGGAGAGCTACAGATGCTCAGATTTCAGCCTGAGAAATACTGACTTGATAATATCATAATGACCTTAAGTGTTTGTAGTTCTAAAAGTCTCCATGGGTTATTATCTGAGTTGAAAACTACTAAGATAAACATTAGGCTACAAAGGTAGTGGTTGGGAAAAAAAAATCCCAGTAACAGAACGATGAACTAAACTTGTTTTTTTTTTTTTTTTTTTTTTTTTTTTTTTTTTTTTAACACTGGACTTATATGAGATTGGGATAATCATTGCTCCCATTTGCCTGATGAGGAAACTGAGCTACAGGAAGTTGAAAGTGACTGCTCTCCTAGATCCTACTGAAAGGACTATAATTCAGCATCTTGCACAACCATCCTGTACAACAGTGAGAGCCTGGGCAGGCAGCTGTAAGGGCCTAGAGCTCTCATTCTGAGCTGTGTCTAAAAACTCAGAGCCAGTGTGACTTCAGTTCTAAGCCTCTGCTCTGCGGTACCAACAAGCCACTTGATCTTACAAGCCTGACCTTGATCCTGAGTCCAGTCAGCTGAAATACCAATTTTCTTGCCCAGAAATTGTACCTCTTAACCTTTGCAGCTGGATCTGTCTCTAGAGTCTGTTCATTGCTTCGCATGACTCATCCAGGCCTCCAACTTACTTCTTTATCTAATGCTGTGGAGCGTGAGCACTTTGGATCAGTATCAACGTGGATTAGATTCTGAGTCACAGTGATTCTGGAACATGGTGACTCTGACACTCATTCTTCACAGGGGCAGTCACCACGGTCTGCCTCCACTCCTGCCAGTGGGGTACGGACTACTCTCTCTCTCTAACAGCTCTCTGATAGGAGCTCCCAGCAGGCCCAATTGATACAGCCACCTTATCTTTGTATGCAAAAAAAAAAAATGCAATTATGGTTTTAAAAAGGCAGTTTCCCACTTTTCAGAAAATTATTCTAAATCTTCTAGTTTCTTTTAGAGAGTGGGAGTTAGAAAGTGAACAGATACAAGGAAAACAGCATGAGGAAAAAGCAGAAGTTATTTATAGAAATGAGATTGCCAAATTTTAAGAAATCTAGAACTTGCTGAAATACAATGGAGCCACTTAATATTTACTTTATATGCAACTAGAAGTTTAAAATGAGATTACTTTTCTTAAGACTGCTGTTATACAACTTTGTTTAAGTTATAAGAGCCATATATGCCTATTACATTAAAATATACATTAAAATATTAAGCAGTCCTATCAATAGATAATTGATAGCTGTAATTTCTTCTACTTTTTTCTGTGTAGGTTCTTGATGATGTCAAAAACAATGTCTACTCTTTTTTTTTTGTATTTTAGGGAAGGGTCTACAGGGTGTTCAGGGTCTCACTACTAGATCGGACTCATAGTGATTCACCGTTTACAGCCTCCTGAGAGCTCGGATTATAGGCATGAGCCACCATACCCAGTCTCAGTTGCCATCTCAG
The DNA here is from genome assembly GCF_000260255.1 of Octodon degus. Classification (NCBI taxonomy): domain Eukaryota; kingdom Metazoa; phylum Chordata; class Mammalia; order Rodentia; family Octodontidae; genus Octodon; species Octodon degus. Next base: position 1,778,542 of record NW_004524635.1, read on the forward strand.
CACGCCCTGGGGGCAGGGCTGGCATGGCAGGCCCAGGGATCGAACCTCAAATGTCTATTGATTTTATGTACATATGTACTGTAATATACTGATATATATAT
>NW_004524635.1:1779277-1780753 GCF_000260255.1 Octodon degus
TATATATGGTTTGTATGTGGTCCCCCAATAAGGCATTGCCAATGTGACGGTATTAAGTGGCAGAGCCTTTAAGGAGTGATTAAGCTATGAGGTCTCCTCCCTTGTGACTGGGCTTAAGACCCCTGTAAAAGAGGCTTCACAGGAGCATCTGGCTGTCTTGACTTTCCTCCTTCCACTATGTGAGAATCTAGAAAGCAGACTCTCAGAAGACACCGGTACCTTGATTTGGGATTTTCTAGTCCTGCAACTGTGGGAAATACATTTCTGTCATTTATAAATTACAGTTTCAGATGCTCTGTCATAGTAGTACAAAGCAGACTAAGTTGCAAAACAAAATGAAATGTGTGCACGTTTGCATAGATATGCCTACTTAATCATAGAGGTTACATTTTTTTAACCTTGTTTTATTTGTATCAGCACCTTCAATTCCAATTCAACCCATAATTTTTGAGAAAAGCTCTAGTGTGTGCTTTAACACAGAATCCATACTTACAATAGAAATTCTCCTGCAGCGTCTGCCGAGACCTAAGCTTCTTCAGGAGGGAGAACATGGGTGGAAGGAAATCACAATTTCATGGGAACAGAGGGGGAAAGACACAAATGCCTGGACACATTACTCATCTTGAGCCCAACAAATGACTAGCAAATGCACTGCCTGAGCACTAATGCTTTTCTAGTTTGAGGGCTTTCAAATTAAAGCTTTGAGGCTTCATTATCAGAGTGGCCTAAGAAGAGGTATTTAATATCTTCAAGCTGAATTTTCTCATCTGAAAAATTAACATAATCTATAATTACTTCACTGAGTTGCTATAAAGTCAAAATACAATGAATATGAAAAAACACTTAGCAAACCTGCTTGCACGGGGTACAGATGCAGCACAGAGTAGCCTTATTTGCATTCATCCTTAATGCAGTAGCTGCTACACTGAGGTGTGCTGATCAGGGAATGAAACTGCAATGGACTCCTGCCCCTCCAAGACACAGAACCCTGAAATCTAGTTTTCTGATGGCGTTTCAACTGTGGGTGCTGAAGAGCTTAGTCAGTGCCAATCTTCCAAACCCAATCATTCATTTGCTTAGCTATTCACTCAGTAGCGATTACTGTTATTGCACTGGGCATTACAAGATTATGGACATGAAAAGATCAAAAGAAGAGAATGCACCCAAAGTGCCATGACTGCCATTAAGTGCACTTTCATGGTGAAGCTTGAGGTATGGGAGAAGGATACTACATCTTCCTGGAGGATGGAGAGAAAACATTTTAGAGAAAGTGGGATATGAAACAAACTTTAGAGATGAATAGGTATTTGCCAGATTGATGGGTGTGGAGGCAGGATAAAGTCTTTCCAGATGAAGCAAAGGCGGCGGGTATGCCATGGTACGTGAGGGACAGGTGAGGACAACAATCAAAGGAAATCACTGTTTCCAGAAGCAGGGCTTAGCTAAATGAAGCTTTTACTGGGAAAGAATATATAT
>NW_004524635.1:1780853-1785585 GCF_000260255.1 Octodon degus
ATATATATATCATGGTGTTAAGGTTTGATCCAGTTGTTTCCCCAACACATCATGCAGTCATGGGATGGGCTTCTAGAGTTTTTGATTGACTCATAGTCCAATGATGGGATTATGGGTGTGAGTGCTACACCTGCCCTAGGATGGGGATCATGAATACAACATAAGGGAAGGAAAGAAGTTTGTTCCCTGGGGTTCCTCCTTTTTGGCCCTTGCTGTCTTCTACCATCCTGAAGTGTTGCCCCTTGCCAGGCCACCCTGCCTTTCTGCCAGATGATTATGGACTGAAGCCTCCATGAAGTGTGAGCTAAATAAACCTTTCCTTCCTTAATTTGGGGAGTCAGGCATTTTGTCTCATTAAGGAGTGAAAGTAACTAAGACAAATGGATTCGGTGGATGACTTTAAAAATGAGTGCACTGAAGACGCCAAGAGTGTGTAATATAGGTTTTTTAAAGACTTTTTTTTGAGAACAGTCACTCTGGTATCATTGTTAAAAGCAGGTTAGAATGGTAGAAATTTGAACACTGGAACTAAGACTATTATAAGAACGAAGTCTGAAACAGATAACTAACTAAAGTAAAGCAGTGATACATCAGGGCTCCCAATCCACTTTTTCATCTGAGGGGACAGCCTTCTGCTGTCCTAATCTGGAAAAATGTCTCTAAGCCACTCTAATTTAAGAAATGGCAAGCAATGTCTAAAAATCTTTAATCTTCCCCAACTAAGGCACTTGGTAAATGTCAACTGACTAAGTATGTAGGACAGCTCAGAGATGCTAGCAGAACATCAACCAGGCTGAGGACTTGCAGACTGCACACAGCAGAAAGAGGGCCACACCCTAGAGACTTGGGCACCCTGCGCCGCACAGGCGGTGAGGCAGGCATCAGATGACATTGTGTTTGCCTTCCAAAAAAAGTCACACCAATGTGATAGCAGCTGTTGGATTAGGAACTTGATGCTCTTTTGAATCTACCATCGTGGCATTTGGCTAAGGCAGGGTTGATTCCCGATATGCCTTCCTGGACTGACTGGGTGAACTGAACAAGTGCTTTTATTGTTAGACTTACAGTGTGTTGCTAGATGGCAGGATTAGACCTAAAATGTTGAAAACAGCAGATCAAACTTGTATTTATTTTTTCCTAGTTCTTCTAACTACATTTCAAGTTCTACTATTCAGACTTTCGTGGAAATCTGCACACTTGAAAATGATGTTAGCATTCTCTTCTTTTGGTTTTATAAAGCACAACACCAGGAGACACAGTGCGGGTTTACTGGGTAGAAAATCCACAGCAGAAAGGTGAAATGCACGGAAGATTCTGCGTTCAGTGTAATGCATCTATAGCATTAAAAAGTAGAACAATTGGTTGCACTGATAAAGGTAAATTAAGCAGACATTTCATTCTGCTGTACCTTAATATCAGAGACTTACAATCTAATTTACCTTACCAGAACCCTGATAAAGAGAAATCAAGCTGTTTTACCAAAAGCAAGCAAATTAACATGCAAATGCAAGCTGAGTGGCAGGTTCCTGAAGTCAGACTCTGTTAAGGCTATTGTTTAATAAGGCATTATTTATTACCTCAGACTTGATTAGCTCCAGCTGAGAAATCAAATCTCTCTTTTTTGAATAAATTATAAGTAGAATTATTTCTGAAGGTTGTAGCCTGGAAAATTTAAATAATTTATGAATAACTGGGAAAAGTTTGCAGAAATTAACTATTTTATTTTTTTAAAATTTATTTTATTTTATTTTATTTTTTCGGAACTGGGGATTGACCTCAGGCCCTTGTGCTTGGCACATAAGCATTTATTCTACTGAGCCATCTCCCCGGTCTGAAATTAACTATTTTAAACAGATCATTTTCTTCCAAATTAATCCCAGAAACCCAAAGAACACCGTGGCACGTGGTGCATTCCTATACTTCTAGTGCTTAGTAAGGATGGAGCGGGAGGTTTGCAAGTGGAAGCCCATTCTGGGCTCCTTCACAATTTATCAAGAAAATTTTATAGAAAATAAAAACAAAAATCACCTAGGAGAATGGCTCAGTGAGGCCTTGAGCTCACTCCGTAGACCACACAAATATGAAAGAATACACAAAGCTATCCTATAGCACGGAGAATATATATAAAAATGATTATGAGCAGTGATGGAGTTAAAAATCATAACAGTAATTCTTAATTTCCTATTGATAAAAACATTTATCTATTTTAAAAATTTGTATAAATCTTTCTCTAATATGATGTACATATAATTTGTAATTTATAATGATAAAAGTTTTAGTTATTGATTAAAAATAGTAATATCTGTAGATTACATAAAAATAGTAATATCTATAGATTACAGAAAATAACTAAATATTACAAAATGATAAAATGTGACTTCTACTGAAAAGAAATCCAAAATACCATCAAATTTTTCCTTAGACAGACATCAGAGGTACTTTTGAGAAGAGATGAGAATAACAGAGGTGCATTTTCTTTTTCATTTCTTTTCTCAAAATGACAGTGATTACTTTGGGTTTCTTATGATTCTGGCTTAATGTAACAAGAACTTAATAGATTGTCCTTTTCTACAGAATTCATCTCAAAGTGTACTATCATTTTCCACAATTGTCTGTGCAAAATAGCTACATTGGTGCTTCCGTACATGAAAGAAAAGTCTGAACTTTTCCACTTCTCATTACTGTGAAAAGGACATTTTGGGTAGCAATTAAATTACTTTTTGTTGGCATTATATGAATCCTAGACATAACTTTGAGGAAACAGAGACAAAATGTTTAGACTGGCCACGTAGCCAGTTGGGTGCTATCTAAACAGAGTTCTCTTTCTTTAAAGGCACATTTGATAGCCCAAATAATGTGTTATTTTTCTATGTCCATCCACCCATCTATCCGTCTACCCATCCATCTATCCATCAATCCTGATTTACTTCATGTTTTCTCAGAAGAAATAAAGAGATAAGACGTTATATTATATAATTTATTTAGGAAGTAGGCCTGGAAATTTTACGGTAAGGGGAAAGAGAAACGGAATTATAAAGAACCAATGAAAGATGTGTTAATGAGGAGAACACTGTTGTGAACCAACTGGGCTCAATCCAGTCTTTCAATAGAAAGACTTCAATACTTTAAGAGATGGGTCACTTTTTAGGTTATGACATCTTTATAAAAGACCCTTTACACAGCATACAGCCCTCTTTTTCCCTTTCATCTTCCATCACGTAAGAGATAGGAAGAAAGCCTTTACCACATACCACTGCCTTGACCTAGGACTTGTCGAACTCCAAAGTTAAAAGGGTACACTATTATGCATTACAAATTACTCAGTGTTGTGCCAGGTGTGGTGGCTTACACCTGTAATCCCAGCACCTGGAAGGGTAAGGTAGCAGGATTGCTGTGAGTTCAAGGCCAAATCGGGCTACAAAGTGAATTCAAGGCCAGCCTGACTTACATCATGAAATCCTTTCTCAAAAATAGTATGTGTACATACATACATATTATGAACTTTTCAGTCTTGGACATTTTATTATGGCAGCACAAATGGCCCAAGATGAGGCTCTCCTCCTGATATAACAAGTCTCTGACACTCCCAGTGTGAGCATTGAGTTTTCTCCCCTGGTCAGAAGATCCCAGCGAGTAAACTATTCTAGAACCTGGCAGCGGGCAGTCAGTGGGGGAACGCGAACACCGTGGATTTGGTCAGAGCACCCATAATACTGCGTTCACCTCCAATTTAACTGCGTTTCCAATAGAAGAATTTTGTTGTGAAAAATCAATGATTGTAATCAAATAAGAAAATGAACACAAATGTTTTGCAAAGTAGAAACAAAACAAAATCAGCCCTTGAATTTCTTGATACATTTTTTTTTTTACAAAAATGAGACTTTAATTAGTTTTAAGTTTATAACATTAAGAGATAAAGGGTTGTTAACAAACACAGTAACCATTGGTATGAGGCATTATCTTGTCACATCAGGGTTGGTTTGCTAGTGTGTGTGTGCGTGCATGCATGCGTGTGTGTGTGTGTGTGTGTGTGTGTGTGTGTGTGTGACAGAGCCACTGATGCAGAATGATATCCAAACAGCTCAATCAGAGTAAGGCTGCTTAACAGACTGAAAATGTATCATATATATAGAGTTTGAACTTTTGAACTGGCGGATAGAAGGCAACCCTGCCAAATATTCCAGTTAAAGTCCCCCCTTGAGTGCACAGTTCCACCCCTTCCATCTGCATGCATGACACATTAACAGTATTTAAAAGAAAACAAGGCATTTTGTGAGGACCGCAGCCACTGCTATGAATAAATTACACAAATTTTCTAGAATTAAACATGTAACTTGTATGCTACTTTTATTTTTTAAAGCTGACACATTTGATGCTGCTGGTAAATTTCACTTAAAGTTTATAACCTGTGCCACAGGGAAGAATAGTGATGCTATTCAAATACCCAACAGGAGGAATGGAGGATTTGGGATGGTACAGGACCAAACTGTAAGCTTTTCTTTCTTTCTTTTTTTCTTTTTTTCTTTCTTTCTTTCTTTCTTTCTTTCTTTCTTTCTTTCTTTCTTTCTTTCTTTCTTTGGTGGAACCAGGGATTGAACTCAGGCCCTTGTGCTTGCCAGGGAAGCGCTTATTCCATTGAGCCACCTCCCCGGCTCCTATCTTTCTCTCTCTCTCTCTCTCTTCTTTCTTTCTTCTGTTCTCTCTCTCTCTCTCTCTCTCTCTCTCTCTCTCT
>NW_004524635.1:1785924-1786891 GCF_000260255.1 Octodon degus
GGCCCCGTTCCCAGGTGTGCTGAGCCAGCCACTGAGACCGGGCGTGGTGGCCCACACCTGTAATCCCAGCGCGGGGGCGACTGAGACAGGAGGATCACTACGAATCTGGGTTGCATAATGAGACTCTGTACCAAATACATTAAAAAAAAAAAGGAGCTTTCAAGTAACTTCAGATACGTAAGCTGCTGAACATGCAAAATGTGTAAAAGAACATTCCATAAACTCAGGAGAAATTACTATAGAATGCATTTCATGCTAATTATCAATACTGTCATAAATAAAAGATTTAATTAGGATTTGGTAAACTTTCAGTCATAGCGATTCTTGCTATTTTCTATAGGGATGGTAAATGAAATAAAAGTATATAAATACATACATATATTTATATGAATAATATATAATGCCATATTTTCATTTCAAGTGACTACACCATAATATTTTGTTATAGTTTTGGGAACAGCATATTAAAACATAATTTGCATAGTTTCAATATATATTACGAAAGGTCAGATTATAAATATTTATAATGGGCTTTTGCACAATTACTATTTTTCCTTTGGAATGTGCAGGTCTGAATGAGAGATTTTTCTGGTTTGTTTTTAGTTTTTTTTCTTTCTTTTCTTTTTATTGGTACCAGGATCAAACTCAAGGCCTTGTGTTTGCTAAGCAGGTGCTTTTGCAAGCGAGCTATACCCTAGCCTGAAATGAGAGGTTTTCTTTCTTTCTTTTTTTTTTTTTCAGAACGGGGGATTGAACTCAGGCCCTTGCACTTGCCAGGGAAGGGTTATTCCACTGAGCCATCTCTCTGGCCCCATTTCAGTGTTTTGGAGAAGTATTTCTTCAGTAGTAGTTTTTTTTCATTTATGTATTTGGTACAGAGTCTCACTATGCAGCCCAGACTTGGAGTGATCCTCCTGTCTTCAGCCTCTCCAGCACTGGGGTTACAGGCGTGTGCCACCATACCCAA